>NC_079505.1:54959269-55255420 GCF_030052815.1 Hevea brasiliensis
CATATGGAATCGCCATCTTATCTCTTTCTTCGTGTGTCTTTGGAGACATCTCTTTAGAAAGGTGGATACCATGTCTCACTGGTAACAATCCTCTCTTGGAATCAAGCATGTTAAACCTCTTTAACACCTTTTCCAAGTATAGACTTTGGGATAAACCAATTATTCTTTCGCTCTATCTCTATAGATGCGAATCCCAAGAATATAGGTTGCCTCCCTAAGTCTTTCATAGAGAATGTATTTGACAACCATACCTTTATAGTCACAACATACCCGTATCATTACCCATCAACGATGTCATCCACATATAAGACAAGGAAAGTGATAGCATCACACTAACCTTCTTATATACACATGGCTCATCCTCATTTTTGATAAAACCAAAAGATTTAATGGCTTCATCAAAACGGATGTTCCAACTCCTCAAGCTTGTTTCAACACATAAATGGATCTCATTATCTTGCATACCTTGGAACCATCATGGGATACAAATCCCTTAGGTTGTTCCATGAAAATGTTTTCTTCAATGTATCCATTGAGAAAGGTCGCTTTGACATCCATCCGCCAAATCTCATAATCATAGTATGCAGCTATTGCTAATAAAATCCTAATTGATTTAAGCATGGCAACAAAGTAGAAAGTCTCCTCATAGTCTATTCCATGCCTTTGGCGAAACCCTTTCGCTACTAGCCTTGCCTTATAGGTCTCTACCTTTCCATCGTAACCAATTTTCTTCTTGAAAACCCATTTGTTCCCTATAGGTACAATACCTTCGTGGGTCAACAAGATCCCAAACTTGATTCTTATACATGGAATCAATCTCGATTTCATAGCATCAATCCATTTTGAAGAGTCTATATCTGATATAGCTTCTTCATAGGTAAGTGGATCATCTCCATGATCTACTTTTTCATGAGTAGACAACTCTTGTTCTTCTTCATGAAGAAAACCATATCTCACTGGTGGGTGAGATACGATGGTTGTTCTACGAGGAACAGCTGTAGATGTTTCATCAATGGGTATAGGTTGACTAGATGGATCTATATCCATCTGATCTGTTGGTTGGTCAGAATTCTCCAATTCTAACTCTATTTGCCTTCCTTTGCCTCCTTCTTGAACAAACTGTTGTTCAAGAAATGTGGCATCTCTACTTATCACAACCTTTGTGAAGTAGGCAAATAAAAATAATATCCAAAACTATCTTTTGGATATCCAACAAATCGACCTTTTCTCGATCCGGTCTCCAATTTATCGTTGTTCACCTTTTTGATATAAGTCGACAACCCCAAATCTTAACATGCTTAAGACTTGGTTTTCTTCCATGCCATATCTCATAAGGTGTGGAAGAAATCGATTTTGATGGAATCCTATTCGTAATATATAAAGTCGATTCTAATGCAAATCCTCAAAAGGAGATTGGCATATCAAGATAGCTCATCATACTACGTACCATATCCAATAGGGTACGATTTCTCCTTACAGAGACACCATTCACCTGTGGCGTTCCTGGAGGAGTCAGCTGAGACACAATGCCATGCTCTCTCAAGTCTTCATCCAATTCAAGACTCAAATATTCACCTCCACGATCCGATCAAGAGCTTTAATATTTTTTCCTGTTTGATTTTCTACTTCAGATTTAAATTCTTTGAACTTTTCAAAGGATTCATGTTTGTATTTCATCAAATACAAATACCCAAACCTTGATTTATCATCAGTAAAGGTAATAAAATAATGAAAGCCCCCTCTAACCATTTCTTTAAACGGACCACATACATCACTATGTATTAGTTCCAAAATATTTTCAGCTCTTAGCCCTTGTCCAACAAAGGGTGATCTAGTCATTTTGCCTTGAAGGCAAGATTCACAAGTTGGAGTAGGCTCAGAGCCCAATGAGGATAGAATCCCCATTTTCTCCAATTTTGCAATCCTATCTTCTGCAACATGACATAACCTTAAGTGCCAAATATATTTTGAACTTGAGTTGGTTTTCACCATGGCATTGCATTCATTTAGATTACTATACTCTGGCCAGTGGAAACACTTTCTTACTGACAATGGAAACACTTTCCTGTTGGCAATGGAAACACTTTCCTGTTGGCAGTGGAGACACTTTCCTTTGCCTTTATCAGCTTTAATCTTCCTTTTCTGTTTAGCTATTTTCTTGGAAGGACCAGGAATCTGAGATTTCTTTTTCTTATTGCGCTTCTTCTTGTTGGACTTTCCAGTAGAAGAAGATGCAATCAAAGCTACCTCTTTTCCTTTATTGCCCGGCATATTCTTTTGGGCAATAACCAGCATGTTGAGTAATTCAGCTAAGGTGCATTCCTGTTTAGTCATATGGAAATTTGTCACAAAATTCCCAAAAGACTCAGGAAGGGATCAAGGATCAAATCCGCTTGTAGTTGGAAATCCATGTTGAAGTCAAGATGTTCCAACCGCTCAATCACCGAATCATCTTGTGGACATGATCCCCAACATTCTCGCCCTTGAGACATCCTCATACGGAATAAGCTTAGATATCTCATACCTAGCATTCTCTTTGTGCTCACCATACAACTCTTGTAGGTGAAGGAGGATCTCACTCGCACTGCATGTTCTCATGTTGCTTCAGAACTCATTACTCATAGAAGCAAGCATGTAACACTTAGCTCTCATATCATGCTCCTTCCACTTGTCCAAAGTTTCATGTTCCTCTTGTGTGGCCTCCGGAGGTAAGGGACCAGAACATTTGAATCTAGAACATATCCTATATGTTCAAGGTTCAGACAAGTTTCAAATTTCTTAGCCAATCGCATGATTATGTCCTCAACCTATTGTGATCAAGTATGCTTGCAAGGATATTGGATGGTGGTGGTTGTTTTGTGCTCATTTTTATCAGAAAATTAACTGCAGAAAATAACCAGATTAATTAGTAAATGTATCATGTAATTAACCAAAATGATTATGGTCTTTTAATCAAATTGGTCCTCCCACTAACTTAGCGAATTCTACACTTCCAAAGTAGAAAACGGAAATCCTAGTTGGATGGATTTCTAGTGGGTGATTGAATTCTTATAATTCTATTGATCATCCTCAGGTACATCCATTATTGAAATTACAATAAACTATAAGTGAGCAACTCTTTGCCCATCACATCTCATGTGAGGTTCAATCCTTTACCTAGCCCCTAATGCTCAAAATCTCAGGTACATCCATTATTGACTTATCTTGCATTAGTTAAGTTGATCCCATTGAGCCAAGAATTATGCAAATAATTTTAATGTCCTCAGTACATCCAATATTGGCCACTAAACCATTTACATATTTACAACATTCATGCTTAACAATTATTCTTAAGAAAATCTCTTAAATAAATTGCATCTTATGCAACTATTTAAAATTTCTTAAAATAATTGCCCCAATGGAGGGCCTATGTTATAATTACTTTAATTATAGCATTTCCAACTTAATCATTTGTTTGGAAGATTTTATGGTCATTCTATTTACTATTAAGGTCTCACTTTGCACATTATCCATTTAGCATGCATATATCATATAATTGCATACATTCCCATACATCTCATGCATTCATGGATAAGCAGAAATATGGTATGATCATGGACTTTCTAAGGATTCAATCGAGCCACCAAGAATTGAATCAGGGCATTCCTAGGTGCATTTCATTCATTCATTTTACAAGAGTTGCTGAAGGAGTACATAATCAACACTTGATATTGAATTCCTCCCACTGGTCCCACCAATGCTCTTGACCTCCTTGAACTTCTTGCAATCCAATATTACATAGTAATCCTTGGCATACCAAGGCGAATTTACAAGAACTTAAATAAATGAAATTACAACCCAAAAATTATTACAAACTTAATAATACATGCCCAAAATAAATTAAAATAAATTAATTAATTTACAATCCCAAAGAAACATAAAAGAAATAAATCCAATCACATTGGTCTTTTATAGTCCATGATCATCCATCATGCATATCACTATTTAACAATTAAATAAAACATACATACTTAAATTAAATTGAATATCTCATATTCAACTTAAAATTTCAGATTTGAATATGATTCAAATAAATTTAAAAATTCAGATTTGAATCTCATTCAAACAAATTTAAAAATTTAGATTTGAATCACATTCAAACAACTTCAAAAATTCAGATTTGAATCACATTCAAACATTTTTTAAAAAATCAGATTTGAATCACATTCAAATATTTTTTAAAAAATCAGATCTGAATTTTATTGAATCAATTTTAAAAAATCAGATTTAAATATGATTCAAACAACTTTAAAAATTCAGATTTGAATCTCATTCAAACAACTTTTAAAATTCAGATTTGAATCACATTCAAACATTTTTTAAAATTCTGATTTGAATCATAATTTAATTGTGTGATTAAAACAACTAATTAAACACTTTAATTAGTCAAAGAATAGGCCTTAGATCATACAACAATTGCAGAATTAAAAGCCAAACCTTGAATCACCCATGGAACCATTGTTGCCGCCACCAATGGTGGCTTCTCCATGTGTGACGCCACATCTCATGATCCAACCAGCAATGAATCTCTTGATCTCATGATCAAACACACAATTAAATTATATAATCAACAATCTAAATGGCAAATATAGTGGCTCTGATACCAATTGAAGGAACGGAAGCGTGAAAAACACAAGATTATACCATTGAATTCAAAAATTTTCACCTAGGGTCACATGCACCATGCAAGATTTATTTTTATCTATTTGATTTCAATGATAAACAACATATTAAAACTCTTTTAATATGTTTTTTGGATCTGTATTTGCCATTTAAGATTTTAAAATTAATCAGATTAATTTTAGAACCCTAGATTAAATCAAGAACGATTACACTAACCTCTTGATGTGCTGCAGCGTGTCTGCGCCTTTGAAATTCGTCTTCAGGACACCAGATGTTGTCCCTCTAGCTTGTCCACACCAAGAACACCTATGGCAGCCCTTGAATAGCTTCTAAAGCTTTTTCTATTAATTAGAAAATCAAGTTCTGCCTTTTAAGAGATTAAAGATGTAAACAGGACACTAGAAACAATTTATAGTGTTCTTAATTCAAGAGATTGATGGCTAATCTCTTTGAATTGATGAGAGATGAAGAAGAATGGCTGGAGAGGCTCAAAGTGGCGTGACAATTGAGAGGAGAGGCTGCTGGTTATTTTTTCTTTTCATAACCACACTTAAATAGCTAGGTTAACACATTAAACCCTAGCCACATGTCACCTTTTGATTAGCTCTAGGTTTAAGTGACCCAATCAAATTGTGCCAAGTGTCAAACCTATATTTAATCTTGATTTTAATCATCTTACATGATTAAAAAACATTTGGCAAGCTTATGTGTTATGCCATGTGTCACCATCTCATGGTGCCACGTGTCACACTGTGAAATGACCAAAATGCCCCTGTGTCTTAATTTTGAGTTCTTAACCCAAAATAATTATTTTCTTCTTCTAATTAATTTATATCAAATATAAATTAATTAATTAATATCTATTATTTAATTTATAATCAATTAAATTAATATTTAAAGACTTTAATTATATATTTAATTTATACTCCCCATCCAATAATCTAGATTTGGTTTCAAGTCATGCTAGGGACTTTGCAATTTTATTGCAAACCAAATCTATTTAATTAATCAATTAAACTCTTTAATTAATTAATTAAATCATATTTAAATAGGTGATAACTTGTGTATGTGTGTGACTTACTAGGCTCATCACTAATTGGCAATGAGACATGATATCAACTCTTAATATCATCAGAACTCTTTCTTACCATAAATGATTTCTCTAAATCATTTTATGAACCTCATAGACCATGGTTAACACCTAGCATAGCATGCCATGGCCACCCAATTAGTAATAAGATTTACCTTAAATGAACCTATAATCATATGTTACCATGCACTAGAATCTCTCTGTTACAAAATCCCAACTCAAGCTGGAGTCATGGTTTATGTCAAACTCCATTTGCTATGAATATTATGTTCTCTTTTAATTCCAGTTCTTGATTAAAAGATTTTTCTCATCGTAAACTCTTTCGAATAAATCTATCTGTCTCCGGCCAGAACTTGAAACATCAAGAACAATTAAATGAACATAGGATTTTAACTCTATTTACTTAGAGGAACAGATTCCATCTTGATCAACACCTACCTCCATATATAACTAGCAAGAGCCAACACATGCCCATATACCCATACATAGTACAAGTATGAAAGCAGTATCAAACTCAAACTACCTATATACAAGACAACTGTGCTATCTCAGGTCTAAAGATTATATGCACTGATATGATTTATGACAAAACATTGACAAGAGTAAACTCCATGTGCTTGTCATAAGTGTCACCGTTCGCCTACTTATCATTTATAAGTGCCTATCATGTTTGTTATATGGCATGAGACTCACCATTCCATCTTATTTATATCTCATATAAATAACTTGGGAACAAACATGAATACAATCTTTCTGGATAAGTCATGTCCTTATTATGAAGTATCCTCGATTGTGAACCTATTTATGATACTTTGTGCTAGAAATATTGTCACTCATATTCTTAACAACTTAAGAATAATATTTCTAACAAAATATCAATGGACCTTTTCTATTACACATAAATATATTATGTAAACGGAAAAGTGGAAATGCCTTTTATTAATAAAATATGTACAAGATACATACTAAATGATATGCTCTAGGGCATACTACTAACACCTAGTAGATCGGCTATGCAACAACCCGAAAATTTTATTCATTTATTGATTGACTTACTAAATTATTTTGATCGTGTTATATTTTTCTCTCGATTTAAAAGGCTATATGTTTTTAGTTTAATTATTGGCTTTAATATTTATCGGCTTCATTTAATTTGTTTCGAGGTTTAAATATTTCATAATGACGTTTTATAAATTCGTAAATTTAAGCATATATGTCTAAATGGTTGTGTGGACAAGTATTAATGAGCATCAAATTTTAGTAGGGGCACTTTTATGAATAAAATGTTTTCGGTCACATTGAATTAAGGGAAACTTTTGTTGTAAATTCCTTTTTTGTAAGGAATATATTTAATCCCGTTGAAATAAATTCATCTGCAAGTATTAATAAAGATAAGTTATCAAAACAAAAATAGGAAATATAGCGAAAATAAAAGTTTTGCACATGGATGGGAAAAGAGATGACAAAAGTTTAGATGGACTCGGGCGCGCACTTCAATTTATTATTTTTTTTTTCAATTCTTCCTTTTCATTCTGCCACTCTCCCTGTGATTTTAGAATTTTTTTTTTTTTTCACTTTCATTTTCCTTGTTTATTGAGTTGTAAATATACTGCTGCAAGATACTTAAAATATAAAATAAAATAAAATAAAATGCAAGGGTGAAACCAATAGGATAAAATGGGCATATAATTTTTGCTGGTTTTGCATAATCTCCCCGATTATTCATTCCGTTATATTATACCCTAAAATAGTGCAAGGCACGAGAGAGATAAAAAAAAAAATGTAAGAGTAATAGCTGGGCCAGTCGAATATTACGAGACTACTGAAGAGGTAAGGTTTAAAAGAGTATGCGTACATATAGGAAAAGTAAATTAAAGGTGAAGGGATCCCTTTGGCTCGTTGCAACATCAAATATAACTACAGTTAGAAAGTATGAAAAATTTGTTAGAACTTAAAAAGAATTTTATATCCAAAATAATAGGTTTGGAGAGAAGTGAATAAGTTGTGGGACAATTATCGGTTGTAAACTAGCATAGGTAGGTAGGCTTTTGCCAATTAAAACTTTTAATTTAAAACAAGAAAGGAAAACAGAATAAATGATGCATGAAAATGCTACAGCCTGTAATAAACCTTGGCTAAATTAATCTAGCTACTCAACGTATAAAAGGGCCTTACAGTGGAAGAGTAATGCATTCACATTTCTGACACAATCTAAGCAAGAACTAGCAAGGGATAGGAAGCACATTAATAAAGAAGATGGGTTCAAAGATACATGTATACGTAATATCTTTGGTGTTATTCTTTTTCGATGCGAGTGGAGCTCAGTCCAATACTTTTGATGTGCGAAAATATGGTGCCAGAGCGGACGCGAGGTCAGATACTAGTAAGGTATGCAAATAAATTCGACTCTTGATATCATGATGATATTTCCTAGATTGTTACTGTAAAAAGTTTCATTCCCCTTTTCCATTTCAGGCTCTATTGAGTGCATGGAAAGAGGCGTGCGCAGCAGTGGGTTCTAGCAAAATTATGATACCAAAAGGGACATATTTACTAGGCGTGGTGGATTTAAAAGGTCCATGCAAGGGTGCCATGCATCTTGAAGTTCAAGGAACCTTTATAGCGCCAACAAGCCCTAACGCGCACAATAAGGCTAGTTGGATTACCTTTGCCTACATCGATCGATTAACAATATCCGGCGGTGGGACATTCGATGGAAGAGGAGAAATTGCTTGGAAGCAAAATAACTGTGGCCAAAACCCAAAATGCAAGTCACTTCCAATTGTAAGCACAATTGAATGCTCTCTCGCATATCTTCACTTTTCTGCAACCCTATCTATGGTAATATTACTGATAATATTTTCTTTACGTACTTGTTCCAAAAAAAATATATCAGAGTTTAAGGTTCGATTTCGTCACCAATAGCATAGTTCGAGACGTAACTTCCCCGACAAAGAAGAATTTCCATGTCAATGTTATGGGGAGCGAAAACGTTACCTTCCAGCACTTTACAGTCATTGCACCGGGACATAGCATCAACACAGATGGAATTCACATTGGACGATCAAAGAGGATCAATATCATTGATTCAGACATTATCACCGGTGATGATTGCATCTCAATTGGAGATGGGAGCCAACAAATACGAATCACGAAAGTAAGATGCGGGCAGGGCCATGGCATTAGTGTAGGAAGTTTAGGGAAGTACGAGAAGGAAGACCCTGTGGTTGGAATTTTTGTAAGGAATTGCACAGTCTACGACACCGATAATGGTGTGAGAATTAAGACTTGGCCTGCATTACATGGTGGCATTGCATCCGATATGCATTTCAAGACATTATCATGAAAATGTCGCAATCCTATCCTCATTGATCAAGTGTATTGCCCATGGAATCAATTCAATCCAACGGTAACTTGAATAAGATAGGGGATGAAATTCCTCTTAATATATATCACACGGTCACGTGATGTCGATATTTCATCAAGACACACACTCACACACAAACATTAAGAATTGATTCAAATCTTGTCTTTCTTTTCACCTTCCCTGATTCCATCCAAGGTAAAGATCAACAACGTTAGCTTCAAGAATATTCAGGGCTCTTCAACAACTCCCATAGCCATTCGACTTAACTGTAGTAGCATCGTCCCGTGCGAGAAGGTTGAGCTTGCTAACATTAACCTCAAGTACATTGGAGCCGACGGACCCATAAAATCCCTATGCGCAAATGTTAAACCAAGACTTAAATGACAATCAATACCACCGGATGTTAATGCACTCATTACGCCCTTGTTTCTTTGTAAAGTATGAGATGCCTCATTTGTTATAATGCAATGCCGCCTTTTCTATTTACGCTTATCACGGATAGCCAATCGCTAATTTTTCGCTTTACTTTTTTTGCATGATTTGTTTCCTTACTTATTGATTTCCATTACCTCTTATAATGATTAAAAGGAAAATAAAACGAAAATTTCTACGTGAATGGTATAAGAGCCCGCTTTTTGTATAGAAGCCCAGATTCTTTTGGATACCAAATGGACATAAGGTTCAATGAATAAAAAAGCGCGACCATGTACATACAATCAAGTTTTATAAATATTGCTATAAACCTGTGCTTCGTGGAAACGTAGTTCAGACATCAGGCAGATCCGTTGCATGGCCTAGCAGACGGCTATGCAACAACCCGAAAATTTTATTCATTTATTGATTGACTTACTAAATTATTTTGATCGTGTTATATTTTTCTCTCGATTTAAAAGGCTATATGTTTTTAGTTTAATTATTGGCTTTAATATTTATCGGCTTCATTTAATTTGTTTCGAGGTTTAAATATTTCATAATGACGTTTTATAAATTCGTAAATTTAAGCATATATGTCTAAATGGTTGTGTGGACAAGTATTAATGAGCATCAAATTTTAGTAGGGGCACTTTTATGAATAAAATGTTTTCGGTCACATTGAATTAAGGGAAACTTTTGTTGTAAATTCCTTTTTTGTAAGGAATATATTTAATCCCGTTGAAATAAATTCATCTGCAAGTATTAATAAAGATAAGTTATCAAAACAAAAATAGGAAATATAGCGAAAATAAAAGTTTTGCACAAGGATGGGAAAAGAGATGACAAAAGTTTAGATGGACTCGGGCGCGCACTTCAATTTATTATTTTTTTTTTCAATTCTTCCTTTTCATTCTGCCACTCTCCCTGTGATTTTAGAATTTTTTTTTTTCACTTTCATTTTCCTTGTTTATTGAGTTGTAAATATACTGCTGCAAGATACTTAAAATATAAAATAAAATAAAATAAAATGCAAGGGTGAAACCAATAGGATAAAATGGGCATATAATTTTTGCTGGTTTTGCATAATCTCCCCGATTATTCATTCCGTTATATTATACCCTAAAATAGTGCAAGGCACGAGAGAGATAAAAAAAAAAAAATGTAAGAGTAATAGCTGGGCCAGTCGAATATTACGAGACTACTGAAGAGGTAAGGTTTAAAAGAGTATGCGTACATATAGGAAAAGTAAATTAAAGGTGAAGGGATCCCTTTGGCTCGTTGCAACATCAAATATAACTACAGTTAGAAAGTATGAAAAATTTGTTAGAACTTACAAAGAATTTTATATCCAAAATAATAGGTTTGGAGAGAAGTGAATAAGTTGTGGGACAATTATCGGTTGTAAACTAGCATAGGTAGGTAGGCTTTTGCCAATTAAAACTTTTAATTTAAAACAAGAAAGGAAAACAGAATAAATGATGCATGAAAATGCTACAGCCTGTAATAAACCTTGGCTAAATTAATCTAGCTACTCAACGTATAAAAGGGCCTTACAGTGGAAGAGTAATGCATTCACATTTCTGACACAATCTAAGCAAGAACTAGCAAGGGATAGGAAGCACATTAATAAAGAAGATGGGTTCAAAGATACATGTATACGTAATATCTTTGGTGTTATTCTTTTCGATGCTAGTGGAGCTCACCCAATACTTTGATGTGCGAAAATATGGTGCCAGAGCGACGCGAGGTCGATACTAGTAAGGTATGCAAATAAATTCGACTTTGATATCATGATGATATTTCCTAGATTGTTATCAGAAAGTTTCATTCCCTTTTCCATTTCGTGCTCTATTGAGTGCATGGAAAGAGGCGTATGCAAAGAAGTTGGGTCTAGCAAAATTATGATACCAAAAGGGACATATTTACTAGGCGTGGTGGATTTAAAAGGTCCATGCAAGGGTGCCATGCATCTTGAAGTTCAAGGAACCTTTATAGCCAACAAGCCCTAACGCGCACAATAAGGCTAGTTGGATTACCTTTGCCTACATCGATCGATTAACAATATCCGCGTGGGACATTCGATGGGCGAGGAGAAATTGCTTGAAGCAAAATAATCGTGGCTAAAACCCAAAATGCAAGTCACTTCCAATTGTAAGCACAATTGAATGCTCTCGCATATCTTCACTTTTCTCGCAACCCTATCTATGGTAATATTATCGATAATATTTTCTTTATGTACTTGTTCCAAAAAATATATCGAGTTTAAGGTCTGATTTCACACCAATAGCATAGTTCGAGACGTAACTTCCCGACAGCAAGAATTTCCATGTCAATGTTATGGGGAGCGAAAACGTTACCTTCCAAAGACTTTACGATCATTGCACCGACATAGCATCAACACGGATGGAATTCACATTGACGATCAAAGAGGATCAATATCATTGATTCGCACATTATCACCGGTGATGATTGCATCTCAATTGGAGATGGGAGCCAACAAATACGAATCACGAAAGTAAGATGCGCAGGCCATGGCATTAGTGTAGGAAGTTTAGGAAGTACGAGAAGGAAGACTCGTGGTTGGAATTTTTGTAAGGAATTGCACAGCCTACGACACCGATAATGGTGTGAGAATTAAGACTTGGCTCGCATTACATGGTGGCATTGCATCTGATATGCATTTCGAAGACATTATCATGAAAAATGTCAGCAATCCTATCCTCATTGATCAAGTGTATTGCCCATGGAATCAATGCAATCCAAAGGTACCTTGAAAAAGAAAGGGGAAGAAATTCCTCTTAATATATATCACACGGTCACGTGATGCTGGATATTTCATCAGCACACACACTCACACACAAACATTAAGAATTGATTAAAATCTTGTCTTTCTTTTCACCTTCCCAGATTCCATCCAAGGTAAAGATCAACAACGTTAGCTTCAAGAATATTCAGGGCTCTTCAACAACTCCCATAGCCATTCGACTTAACTGTAGTAGCATCGTCCCGTGCGAGAAGGTTGAGCTTGCTAACATTAACCTCAAGTACATTGGAGCCGACGGACCCATAAAATCCCTATGCGCAAATGTTAAACCTAGACTTATAGGACAATCAATTCCACCTGGATGTTAATGCACTCATTACGTCCTTGTTTCTTTGTAAAGTATGAGATGCCTCATTTGTTATAATGCAGAATGCCAGCTTTTCTATTTACAGTTTATCACGGATAGCCAATCTGCTAATTTTTCGCCTTTACTTTTTTTGCATGATTTGTTTCCTTACTTATTGATTTCCATTACCTCTTATAATGATTAAAAGGAAAAATAAAACGAAAATTTCTACGGTGAATGGTATAAGAGCCCAGTTTTTTGTATAGAAGCCCAGTTTCTTTTGGCTACCATATGGACATAAGGTTCAAAGAATAAAATAGCGCGTCCATGTACATACAATGATGTTTTATCATTATTGCTATAAACCCAGGCTTCGTGAAACGTAGTTCAGGACACTGTGCAGGATCCGTTGCATGGCCTAGCAGATCGGCTATGCAACAACCCGAAAATTTTATTCATTTATTGATTGACTTACTAAATTATTTTGATCGTGTTATATTTTTCTCTCGATTTAAAAGGCTATATGTTTTTAGTTTAATTATTGGCTTTAATATTTATCGGCTTCATTTAATTTGTTTCGAGGTTTAAATATTTCATAATGACGTTTTATAAATTCGTAAATTTAAGCATATATGTCTAAATGGTTGTGTGGACAAGTATTAATGAGCATCAAATTTTAGTAGGGGCACTTTTATGAATAAAATGTTTTCGGTCACATTGAATTAAGGGAAACTTTTGTTGTAAATTCCTTTTTTGTAAGGAATATATTTAATCCCGTTGAAATAAATTCATCTGCAAGTATTAATAAAGATAAGTTATCAAAACAAAAATAGGAAATATAGCGAAAATAAAAGTTTTGCACAAGGATGGGAAAAGAGATGACAAAAGTTTAGATGGACTCGGGCGCGCACTTCAATTTATTTTTTTTTTCAATTCTTCCTTTTCATTCTGCCACTCTCCCTGTGATTTTAGAATTTTTTTTTTTCACTTTCATTTTCCTTGTTTATTGAGTTGTAAATATACTGCTGCAAGATACTTAAAATATAAAATAAAATAAAATAAAATGCAAGGGTGAAACCAATAGGATAAAATGGGCATATAATTTTTGCTGGTTTTGCATAATCTCCCCGATTATTCATTCCGTTATATTATACCCTAAAATAGTGCAAGGCACGAGAGAGATAAAAAAAAAAAAATGTAAGAGTAATAGCTGGGCCAGTCGAATATTACGAGACTACTGAAGAGGTAAGGTTTAAAAGAGTATGCGTACATATAGGAAAAGTAAATTAAAGGTGAAGGGATCCCTTTGGCTCGATGCAACATCAAATATAACTACAGTTAGAAAGTATGAAAAATTTGTTAGAACTTACAAAGAATTTTATATCCAAAATAATAGGTTTGGAGAGAAGTGAATAAGTTGTGGGACAATTATCGGTTGTAAACTAGCATAGGTAGGTAGGCTTTTGCCAATTAAAACTTTTAATTTAAAACAAGAAAGGAAAACAGAATAAATGATGCATGAAAATGCTACAGCCTGTAATAAACCTTGGCTAAATTAATCTAGCTACTCAACGTATAAAAGGGCCTTACAGTGGAAGAGTAATGCATTCACATTTCTGACACAATCTAAGCAAGAACTAGCAAGGGATAGGAAGCACATTAATAAAGAAGATGGGTTCAAAGATACATGTATACGTAATATCTTTGGTGTTATTCTTTTTCGATGCGAGTGGAGCTCAGTCCAATACTTTTGATGTGCGAAAATATGGTGCCAGAGCGGACGCGAGGTCAGATACTAGTAAGGTATGCAAATAAATTCGACTTTGATATCATGATGATATTTCCTAGATTGTTATCAGAAAGTTTCATTCCCTTTCCATTTCGTGCTCTATTGAGTGCATGGAAAGAGGCGCATAAAGAAAGGGGGTCTAGCAAAATTATGATACCAAAAGGGACATATTTACTAGGCGTGGTGGATTTAAAAGGTCCATGCAAGGGTGCCATGCATCTTGAAGTTCAAGGAACCTTTATAGCGCCAACAAGCCCTAACGCGCACAATAAGGCTAGTTGGATTACCTTTGCCTACATCGATCGATTAACAATATCCGGCGGTGGGACATTCGATGGGCGAGGAGAAATTGCTTGGAAGCAAAATAACTGTGGCCAAAACCCAAAATGCAAGTCACTTCCAATTGTAAGCACAATTGAATGCTCTCTCGCATATCTTCACTTTTCTGCAACCCTATCTATGGTAATATTACTGATAATATTTTCTTTATGTACTTGTTCCAAAAAAAATATATCAGAGTTTAAGGTCTGATTTCACACCAATAGCATAGTTCGAGACGTAACTTCCCCGACAGCAAGAATTTCCATGTCAATGTTATGGGGAGCGAAAACGTTACCTTCCAGCACTTAAAAGTCAATTCACCGGGACATAGCATCAAAACATATGGAATTCACATTGGACGATCAAAGAGGATCAATATCATTGATTCAGACATTATCACCGGTGATGATTGCATCTCAATTGGAGATGGGAGCCAACAAATACGAATCACGAAAGTAAGATGCGGGCAGGGCCATGGCATTAGTGTAGGAAGTTTAGGGAAGTACGAGAAGGAAGACCCTGTGGTTGGAATTTTTGTAAGGAATTGCACAGCCATTTACAATCGATAATGGTGTGAGAATTAAGACTTGGCCTCGCATTACATGGTGGCATTGCATCTGATATGCATTTCGAAGACATTATCATGAAAAATGTCAGCAATCCTATCCTCATTGATCAAGTGTATTGCCCATGGAATCAATGCAATCCAAAGGTAACTTGAAAAAGAAAGGGGAAGAAATTCCTCTTAATATATATCACACGGTCACGTGATGCTGGATATTTCATCAGCACACACACTCACACACAAACATTAAGAATTGATTAAAATCTTGTCTTTCTTTTCACCTTCCCAGATTCCATCCAAGGTAAAGATCAACAACGTTAGCTTCAAGAATATTCAGGGCTCTTCAACAACTCCCATAGCCATTCGACTTAACTGTAGTAGCATCGTCCCGCAAGTAGAAGGTTGAGCTTGCTAACATTAACCTCAAGTACATTGGAGCCGACGGACCCATAAAATCCCTATGCGCAAATGTTAAACCTAGACTTATAGGACAATCAATTCCACCTGGATGTTAATGCACTCATTACGTCCTTGTTTCTTTGTAAAGTATGAGATGCCTCATTTGTTATAATGCAGAATTACATCTTTTCTATTTACAGTTTATCACGGATAGCCAATCTGCTAATTTTTCGCCTTTACTTTTTTTGCATGATTTGTTTCCTTACTTATTGATTTCCATTACCTCTTATAATGATTAAAAGGAAAAATAAAACGAAAATTTCTACAGTGAATGGTATAAGAGCCCAGTTTTTTGTATAGAAGCCCAGTTTCTTTTGGCTACCATATGGACATAAGGTTCAAAGAATAAAATAGCGCGTCCATGTACATACAATGATGTTTTATCATTATCGCTATAAACCTGTGCTTCGTGGAAACGTAGTTCAGACATCGCAGGTGATCCGCTGCATGGCCTAGCAGACGGCTATGCAACAACCCAAAATTTTATTCATTTATTGATTGACTTACTAAATTATTTTGATCTTTTTATATTTTTCTCTCGATTTAAAAGGCTATATGTTTTTAGTTTAATTATTGGCTTTAATATTTATCAGCTTCATTTAATTTGTTTCGAGGTTTAAATATTTCATAATGACGTTTTATAAATTCGTAAATTTAAGCATATATGTCTAAATGGTTGTGTGGACAAGTATTAATGAGCATCAAATTTTAGTAGGGGCACTTTTATGAATAAAATGTTTTCGGTCACATTGAATTAAGGGAAACTTTTGTTGTAAATTCCTTTTTTGTAAGGAATATATTTAATCCCGTTGAAATAAATTCATCTGCAAGTATTAATAAAGATAAGTTATCAAAACAAAAATAGGAAATATAGCGAAAATAAAAGTTTTGCACAAGGATGGGAAAAGAGATGACAAAAGTTTAGATGGACTCGGGCGCGCACTTCAATTTATTATTATTTTTTTCAATTCTTCCTTTTCATTCTGCCACTCTCCCTGTGATTTTAGAATTTTTTTTTTTCACTTTCATTTTCCTTGTTTATTGAGTTGTAAATATACTGCTGCAAGATACTTAAAATATAAAATAAAATAAAATAAAATGCAAGGGTGAAACCAATAGGATAAAATGGGCATATAATTTTTGCTGGTTTTGCATAATCTCCCCGATTATTCATTCCGTTATATTATAACCTAAAATAGTTCAAGGAACGAGAGATAAAAAAAAAAATGTAAGAGTAATAGTCCACAATGAATATTACGAGACTACTGAAGAGGTAAGGTTTAAAAGAGTATGCGTACATACAGGAAAAGTAAATTAAAGGTGAAGGGATCCCTTTGGCTCGTTGCAACATCAAATATAACTACAGTTAGAAAGTATGAAAAATTTGTTAGAACTTATAAAGAATTTTATATCCAAAATAATAGGTTTGGAGAGAAGTGAATAAGTTGTGGGACAATTATCGGTTGTAAACTAGCATAGGTAGGTAGGCTTTTGCCAATTAAAACTTTTAATTTAAAACAAGAAAGGAAAACAGAATAAATGATGCATGAAAATGCTACAGCCTGTAATAAACCTTGGCTAAATTAATCTAGCTACTCAACGTATAAAAGGGCCTTACAGTGGAAGAGTAATGCATTCACATTTCTGACACAATCTAAGCAAGAACTAGCAAGGGATAGGAAGCACATTAATAAAGAAGATGGGTTCAAAGATACATGTATACGTAATATCTTTGGTGTTATTCTTTTTCGATGCGAGTGGAGCTCAGTCCAATACTTTTGATGTGCGAAAATATGGTGCCAGAGCGGACGCGAGGTCAGATACTAGTAAGGTATGCAAATAAATTCGACTCTTGATATCATGATGATATTTCCTAGATTGTTACTGTAAAAAGTTTCATTCCCCTTTTCCATTTCAGGCTCTATTGAGTGCATGGAAAGAGGCGTGCGCAGCAGTGGGTTCTAGCAAAATTATGATACCAAAAGGGACATATTTACTAGGCGTGGTGGATTTAAAAGGTCCATGCAAGGGTGCCATGCATCTTGAAGTTCAAGGAACCTTTATAGCGCCAACAAGCCCTAACGCGCACAATAAGGCTAGTTGGATTACCTTTGCCTACATCGATCGATTAACAATATCCGGCGGTGGGACATTCGATGGGCGAGGAGAAATTGCTTGGAAGCAAAATAACTGTGGCCAAAACCCAAAATGCAAGTCACTTCCAATTGTAAGCACAATTGAATGCTCTCTCGCATATCTTCACTTTTCTGCAACCCTATCTATGGTAATATTACTGATAATATTTTCTTTATGTACTTGTTCCAAAAAAAATATATCAGAGTTTAAGGTTCGATTTCGTCACCAATAGCATAGTTCGAGACGTAACTTCCCTGGACAGCAAGAATTTCCATGTCAATGTTATGGGGAGCGAAAACGTTACCTTCCAGCACTTTACAGTCATTGCACCGGGACATAGCATCAACACAGATGGAATTCACATTGGACGATCAAAGAGGATCAATATCATTGATTCAGACATTATCACCGGTGATGATTGCATCTCAATTGGAGATGGGAGCCAACAAATACGAATCACGAAAGTAAGATGCGGGCAGGGCCATGGCATTAGTGTAGGAAGTTTAGGGAAGTACGAGAAGGAAGACCCTGTGGTTGGAATTTTTGTAAGGAATTGCACAGTCTACGACACCGATAATGGTGTGAGAATTAAGACTTGGCCTGCATTACATGGTGGCATTGCATCTGATATGCATTTCGAAGACATTATCATGAAAAATGTCAGCAATCCTATCCTCATTGATCAAGTGTATTGCCCATGGAATCAATGCAATCCAAAGGTAACTTGAAAAAGAAAGGGGAAGAAATTCCTCTTAATATATATCACACGGTCACGTGATGCTGGATATTTCATCAGCACACACACTCACACACAAACATTAAGAATTGATTAAAATCTTGTCTTTCTTTTCACCTTCCCAGATTCCATCCAAGGTAAAGATCAACAACGTTAGCTTCAAGAATATTCAGGGCTCTTCAACAACTCCCATAGCCATTCGACTTAACTGTAGTAGCATCGTCCCGTGCGAGAAGGTTGAGCTTGCTAACATTAACCTCAAGTACATTGGAGCCGACGGACCCATAAAATCCCTATGCGCAAATGTTAAACCTAGACTTATAGGACAATCAATTCCACCTGGATGTTAATGCACTCATTACGTCCTTGTTTCTTTGTAAAGTATGAGATGCCTCATTTGTTATAATGCAGAATGCCAGCTTTTCTATTTACAGTTTATCACGGATAGCCAATCTGCTAATTTTTCGCCTTTACTTTTTTTGCATGATTTGTTTCCTTACTTATTGATTTCCATTACCTCTTATAATGATTAAAAGGAAAAATAAAACGAAAATTTCTACGGTGAATGGTATAAGAGCCCAGTTTTTTGTATAGAAGCCCAGTTTCTTTTGGCTACCATATGGACATAAGGTTCAAAGAATAAAATAGATATACCATGTACATACAATGATGTTTTATCATTATTGCTATAAACCCAGGCTTCGTGAAACGTAGTTCAGGACACTGTGCAGGATCCGTTGCATGGCCTAGCAGATCGGCTATGCAACAACCCGAAAATTTTATTCATTTATTGATTGACTTACTAAATTATTTTGATCGTGTTATATTTTTCTCTCGATTTAAAAGGCTATATGTTTTTAGTTTAATTATTGGCTTTAATATTTATCGGCTTCATTTAATTTGTTTCGAGGTTTAAATATTTCATAATGACGTTTTATAAATTCGTAAATTTAAGCATATATGTCTAAATGGTTGTGTGGACAAGTATTAATGAGCATCAAATTTTAGTAGGGGCACTTTTATGAATAAAATGTTTTCGGTCACATTGAATTAAGGGAAACTTTTGTTGTAAATTCCTTTTTTGTAAGGAATATATTTAATCCCGTTGAAATAAATTCATCTGCAAGTATTAATAAAGATAAGTTATCAAAACAAAAATAGGAAATATAGCGAAAATAAAAGTTTTGCACAAGGATGGGAAAAGAGATGACAAAAGTTTAGATGGACTCGGGCGCGCACTTCAATTTATTTTTTTTTTCAATTCTTCCTTTTCATTCTGCCACTCTCCCTGTGATTTTAGAATTTTTTTTTTTCACTTTCATTTTCCTTGTTTATTGAGTTGTAAATATACTGCTGCAAGATACTTAAAATATAAAATAAAATAAAATAAAATGCAAGGGTGAAACCAATAGGATAAAATGGGCATATAATTTTTGCTGGTTTTGCATAATCTCCCCGATTATTCATTCCGTTATATTATACCCTAAAATAGTGCAAGGCACGAGAGAGATAAAAAAAAAAATGTAAGAGTAATAGCTGGGCCAGTCGAATATTACGAGACTACTGAAGAGGTATGGTTTAAAAGAGTATGCGACATATAGGAAAAGTAAATTAAAGGTGAAGGGATCCCTTTGGCTCGTTGCAACATCAAATATAACTACAGCTTAGAAAGTATGAAAATTTGTTAGAACTTAAAAGAATTTTATATCCAAAATAATAGGTTTGGAGAGAAGTGAATAAGTTGTGGACAATTATCGGTTGTAAACTAGCATAGGTAGGTAGGCTTTTGCCAATTAAAACTTTTAATTTAAAACAAGAAAGGAAAATGTAATAAATGATGCATGAAAATGCTACAGCCTGTAATAAACCTTGGCTAAATTAATCTAGCTACTCAACGTATAAAAGGGCCTTACAGTGGAAGAGTAATGCATTCACATTTCTGACACAATCTAAGCAAGAACTAGCAAGGGATAGGAAGCACATTAATAAAGAAGATGGGTTCAAAGATACATGTATACGTAATATCTTTGGTGTTATTCTTTTTCGATGCGAGTGGAGCTCAGTCCAATACTTTTGATGTGCGAAAATATGGTGCCAGAGCGGACGCGAGGTCAGATACTAGTAAGGTATGCAAATAAATTCGACTCTTGATATCATGATGATATTTCCTAGATTGTTACTGTAAAAAGTTTCATTCCCCTTTTCCATTTCAGGCTCTATTGAGTGCATTGAAAGAGGCGTGCGCAGCAGTGGGGTCTAGCAAAATTATGATACCAAAAGGGACATATTTACTAGGCGTGGTGGATTTAAAAGGTCCATGCAAGGGTGC
Source organism: Hevea brasiliensis (assembly GCF_030052815.1). Classification (NCBI taxonomy): domain Eukaryota; kingdom Viridiplantae; phylum Streptophyta; class Magnoliopsida; order Malpighiales; family Euphorbiaceae; genus Hevea; species Hevea brasiliensis. The sequence continues at coordinate 54,980,248 of NC_079505.1, forward strand.
CATGCATCTTGAAGTTCAAGGAACCTTTATAGCGCCAACAAGCCCTAACGCGCACAATAAGGCTAGTTGGATTACCTTTGCCTACATCGATCGATTAACAATATCCAGTGGTGGGACATTCGATGGACGAGGAGAAATTGCTTGGAAGCAAAATAACTGTGGCCAAAACCCAAAATGCAAGTCACTTCCAATTGTAAGCACAATTGAATGCTCTCTCGCATATCTTCACTTTTCTGCAACCCTATCTATGGTAATATTACTGATAATATTTTCTTTATGTACTTGTTCCAAAAAAAATATATCAGAGTTTAAGGTTCGATTTCGTCACCAATAGCATAGTTCGAGATGTAACTTCCCTAGACAGCAAGAATTTCCATGTCAATGTTATGGGGAGCGAAAACGTTACCTTCCAGCACTTTACAGTCATTGCACCGGGACATAGCATCAACACAGATGGAATTCACATTAGACGATGAAAGAGGATCAATATCATTGATTCAGACATTATCACCGGTGATGATTGCATCTCAATTGGAGATGGGAGCCAACAAATACGAATCACGAAAGTAAGATGCGGGCAGGGCCATGGCATTAGTGTAGGAAGTTTAGGGAAGTACGAGAAGGAAGACCCTGTGGTTGGAATTTTTGTAAGGAATTGCACAGTCTACGACACCGATAATGGTGTGAGAATTAAGACTTGGCCTGCATTACATGGTGGCATTGCATCTGATATGCATTTCGAAGACATTATCATGAAAAATGTCAGCAATCCTATCCTCATTGATCAAGTGTATTGCCCATGGAATCAATGCAATCCAAAGGTAACTTGAAAAAGAAAGGGGAAGAAATTCCTCTTAATATATATCACACGGTCACGTGATGCTGGATATTTCATCAGCACACACACTCACACACAAACATTAAGAATTGATTAAAATCTTGTCTTTCTTTTCACCTTCCCAGATTCCATCCAAGGTAAAGATCAACAACGTTAGCTTCAAGAATATTCAGGGCTCTTCAACAACTCCCATAGCCATTCGACTTAACTGTAGTAGCATCGTCCCCGCGAGAAGGTTGAGCTTGCTAACATTAACCTCAAGTACATTGGAGCCGACGGACCCATAAAATCCCTATGCGCAAATGTTAAACCTAGACTTATAGGACAATCAATTCCACCTGGATGTTAATGCACTCATTACGTCCTTGTTTCTTTGTAAAGTATGAGATGCCTCATTTGTTATAATGCACGCCGCCTTTTCTATTTACGCTTATCACGGATAGCCAATCTGCTAATTTTTCGCCTTTACTTTTTTTGCATGATTTGTTTCCTTACTTATTGATTTCCATTACCTCTTATAATGATTAAAAGGAAAAATAAAACGAAAATTTCTACAGTGAATGGTATAAGAGCCCAGTTTTTTGTATAGAAGCCCAGTTTCTTTTGGCTACCATATGGACATAAGGTTCAAAGAATAAAATAGAGCGGACATGGACATACAATGATGTTTTATCATTATTGCTATAAACCTGTGCTTCGTGGAAACGTAGTTCAGACACTGCGTGATCTGTTGCATGGCCTAGCAGATCGGCTATGCAACAACCCGAAAATTTTATTCATTTATTGATTGACTTACTAAATTATTTTGATCGTGTTATATTTTTCTCTCGATTTAAAAGGCTATATGTTTTTAGTTTAATTATTGGCTTTAATATTTATCAGCTTCATTTAATTTGTTTCGAGGTTTAAATATTTCATAATGACGTTTTATAAATTCGTAAATTTAAGCATATATGTCTAAATGGTTGTGTGGACAAGTATTAATGAGCATCAAATTTTAGTAGGGGCACTTTTATGAATAAAATGTTTTCGTTCACATTGAATTAAGGGAAACTTTTGTTGTAAATTCCTTTTGTAAGGAATATATTTAATCCCGTTGAAATAAATTCATCCGCAATTATTAATAAAGATAAGTTATCAAAACAAAAATAGGAAATATAGCGAAAATAAAAGTTTTGCACAAGGATGGGAAAAGAGATGACAAAAGTTTAGATGGACTCGGGCGCGCACTTCAATTTATTTTTTTTTTTTCAATTCTTCCTTTTCATTCTGCCACTCTCCCTGTGATTTTAGAATTTTTTTTTTTTCACTTTCATTTTCCTTGTTTATTGAGTTGTAAATATACTGCTGCAAGATACTTAAAATATAAAATAAAATAAAATAAAATGCAAGGGTGAAACCAATAGGATAAAATGGGCATATAATTTTTGCTGGTTTTGCATAATCTCCCCGATTATTCATTCCGTTATATTATACCCTAAAATAGTGCAAGGCACGAGAGAGATAAAAAAAAAAATGTAAGAGTAATAGCTGGGCCAGTCGAATATTACGAGACTACTGAAGAGGTAAGGTTTAAAAGAGTATGCGTACATATAGGAAAAGTAAATTAAAGGTGAAGGGATCCCTTTGGCTCGTTGCAACATCAAATATAACTACAGTTAGAAAGTATGAAAAATTTGTTAGAACTTAAAAAGAATTTTATATCCAAAATAATAGGTTTGGAGAGAAGTGAATAAGTTGTGGGACAATTATCGGTTGTAAACTAGCATAGGTAGGTAGGCTTTTGCCAATTAAAACTTTTAATTTAAAACAAGAAAGGAAAACAGAATAAATGATGCATGAAAATGCTACAGCCTGTAATAAACCTTGGCTAAATTAATCTAGCTACTCAACGTATAAAAGGGCCTTACAGTGGAAGAGTAATGCATTCACATTTCTGACACAATCTAAGCAAGAACTAGCAAGGGATAGGAAGCACATTAATAAAGAAGATGGGTTCAAAGATACATGTATACGTAATATCTTTGGTGTTATTCTTTTTCGATGCGAGTGGAGCTCAGTCCAATACTTTTGATGTGCGAAAAATATGGTGCCAGAGCGGACGCGAGGTCGATACTAGTAAGGTATGCAAATAAATTCGACTTTGATATCATGATGATATTTCCTAGATTGTTATCAGAAAGTTTCATTCCCTTTTCCATTTCGTGCTCTATTGAGTGCATGGAAAGAGGCGCATAGCAGTGGGGTCTAGCAAAATTATGATACCAAAAGGGACATATTTACTAGGCGTGGTGGATTTAAAAGGTCCATGCAAGGGTGCCATGCATCTTGAAGTTCAAGGAACCTTTATAGCGCCAACAAGCCCTAACGCGCACAATAAGGCTAGTTGGATTACCTTTGCCTACATCGATCGATTAACAATATCCGGCGGTGGGACATTCGATGGGCGAGGAGAAATTGCTTGGAAGCAAAATAATCGTATTAAACCCAAAATGCAAGTCACTTCCAATTGTAAGCACAATTGAATGCTCTCTCGCATATCTTCACTTTTCTGCAACCCTATCTATGGTAATATTACTGATAATATTTTCTTTATGTACTTGTTCCAAAAAAAATATATCAGAGTTTAAGGTCTGATTTCACACCAATAGCATAGTTCGAGACGTAACTTCCCCGACAGCAAGAATTTCCATGTCAATGTTATGGGGAGCGAAACGTTACCTTCCAAAGACTTTACTATCATTGCACCGGACATAGCATCAACACGGATGGAATTCACATTGACGATCAAAGAGGATCAATATCATTGATTCGCACATTATCACCGGTGATGATTGCATCTCAATTGGAGATGGGAGCCAACAAATACGAATCACTTAAAGTAAGATGCGTGGCCATGGCATTAGTGTAGTAAGATTAGGGAAGTACGATAAGGAAGACCCTGTGGTTGGAATTTTTGTAAGGAATTGCACAGTATACGACACCGATAATGGTGTGAGAATTAAGACTTGGCCTGCATTACATGGTGGCATTGCATCTGATATGCATTTCGAAGACATTATCATGAAAAGTGTCAGGAATCCTATCCTCATTGATCAAGTGTATTGCCCATGGAATCAATGCAATCCAAAGGTAACTTGAAAAAGAAAGGGGAAGAAATTCCTCTTAATATATATCACACGGTCACGTGATGTCGATATTTCATCAAAGACACACACTCACACACAAACATTAAGAATTGATTAAAATCTTGTCTTTCTTTTCACCTTCCTGCATTCCATCCAAGGTAAAGATCAACAACGTTAGCTTCAAGAATATTCGTGGCTCTTCAACAACTCCCATAGCCATTCGACTTAATCAGTAGTAGCATCGTCCCGCAAGTAGAAGGTTGAGCTTGCTAATATTAACCTCAAGTACATTGGAGCCGACGGACCCATAAAATCCCTATGCGCAAATGTTAAACCTAGACTTATAGGACAATCAATTCCACTTGGATGTTAATGCACTCATTACGTCCTTGTTTCTTTGTAAAGTATGAGATGCCTCATTTGTTATAATGCGTAATGCCGCCTTTTCTATTTACGCTTATCACGGATAGCCAATCGCTAATTTTTCGTCTTTACTTTTTTTGCATGATTTGTTTCCTTACTTATTGATTTCCATTACCTCTTATAATGATTAAAAGGAAAAATAAAACGAAAATTTCTACGGTGAATGGTATAAGAGCCCAGTTTTTTGTATAGAAGCCCAGTTTCTTTTGGCTACCATATGGACATAAGGTTCAAAGAATAAAATAGCGCGTCCATGTACATACAATGATGTTTTATCATTATTGCTATAAACCTGTGCTTCGTGGAAACGTAGTTCAGACATCAGGCAGATCCGTTGCATGGCCTAGCAGATCGGCTATGCAACAACCCGAAAATTTTATTCATTTATTGATTGACTTACTAAATTATTTTGATCGTGTTATATTTTTCTCTCGATTTAAAAGGCTATATGTTTTTAGTTTAATTATTGGCTTTAATATTTATCGGCTTCATTTAATTTGTTTCGAGGTTTAAATATTTCATAATGACGTTTTATAAATTCGTAAATTTAAGCATATATGTCTAAATGGTTGTGTGGACAAGTATTAATGAGCATCAAATTTTAGTAGGGGCACTTTTATGAATAAAATGTTTTCGGTCACATTGAATTAAGGGAAACTTTTGTTGTAAATTCCTTTTTTGTAAGGAATATATTTAATCCCGTTGAAATAAATTCATCTGCAAGTATTAATAAAGATAAGTTATCAAAACAAAAATAGGAAATATAGCGAAAATAAAAGTTTTGCACAAGGATGGGAAAAGAGATGACAAAAGTTTAGATGGACTCGGGCGCGCACTTCAATTTATTATTTTTTTTTTCAATTCTTCCTTTTCATTCTGCCACTCTCCCTGTGATTTTAGATTTTTTTTTTTTTTTTCACTTTCATTTTCCTTGTTTATTGAGTTGTAAATATACTGCTGCAAGATACTTAAAATATAAAATAAAATAAAATAAAATGCAAGGGTGAAACCAATAGGATAAAATGGGCATATAATTTTTGCTGGTTTTGCATAATCTCCCCGATTATTCATTCCGTTATATTATACCCTAAAATAGTGCAAGGCACGAGAGAGATAAAAAAAAAAAAATGTAAGAGTAATAGCTGGGCCAGTCGAATATTACGAGACTACTGAAGAGGTAAGGTTTAAAAGAGTATGCGTACATATAGGAAAAGTAAATTAAAGGTGAAGGGATCCCTTTGGCTCGTTGCAACATCAAATATAACTACAGTTAGAAAGTATGAAAAATTTGTTAGAACTTAAAAAGAATTTTATATCCAAAATAATAGGTTTGGAGAGAAGTGAATAAGTTGTGGGACAATTATCGGTTGTAAACTAGCATAGGTAGGTAGGCTTTTGCCAATTAAAACTTTTAATTTAAAACAAGAAAGGAAAACAGAATAAATGATGCATGAAAATGCTACAGCCTGTAATAAACCTTGGCTAAATTAATCTAGCTACTCAACGTATAAAAGGGCCTTACAGTGGAAGAGTAATGCATTCACATTTCTGACACAATCTAAGCAAGAACTAGCAAGGGATAGGAAGCACATTAATAAAGAAGATGGGTTCAAAGATACATGTATACGTAATATCTTTGGTGTTATTCTTTTTCGATGCGAGTGGAGCTCAGTCCAATACTTTTGATGTGCGAAAATATGGTGCCAGAGCGGACGCGAGGTCAGATACTAGTAAGGTATGCAAATAAATTCGACTCTTGATATCATGATGATATTTCCTAGATTGTTACTGTAAAAAGTTTCATTCCCCTTTTCCATTTCAGGCTCTATTGAGTGCATGGAAAGAGGCGTGCGCAGCAGTGGGGTCTAGCAAAATTATGATACCAAAAGGGACATATTTACTAGGCGTGGTGGATTTAAAAGGTCCATGCAAGGGTGCCATGCATCTTGAAGTTCAAGGAACCTTTATAGCGCCAACAAGCCCTAACGCGCACAATAAGGCTAGTTGGATTACCTTTGCCTACATCGATCGATTAACAATATCCGGCGGTGGGACATTCGATGGAAGAGGAGAAATTGCTTGGAAGCAAAATAATCGTATTAAAACCCAAAATGCAAGTCACTTCCAATTGTAAGCACAATTGAATGCTCTCTCGCATATCTTCACTTTTCTGCAACCCTATCTATGGTAATATTACTGATAATATTTTCTTTATGTACTTGTTCCAAAAAAAATATATCAGAGTTTAAGGTTCGATTTCGTCACCAATAGCATAGTTCGAGACGTAACTTCCCTGGACAGCAAGAATTTCCATGTCAATGTTATGGGGAGCGAAAACGTTACCTTCCAGCACTTTACAGTCATTGCACCGGGACATAGCATCAACACAGATGGAATTCACATTGGACGATCAAAGAGGATCAATATCATTGATTCAGACATTATCACCGGTGATGATTGCATCTCAATTGGAGATGGGAGCCAACAAATACGAATCACGAAAGTAAGATGCGGGCAGGGCCATGGCATTAGTGTAGGAAGTTTAGGGAAGTACGAGAAGGAAGACCCTGTGGTTGGAATTTTTGTAAGGAATTGCACAGTCTACGACATCGATAATGGTGTGAGAATTAAGACTTGGCTCGCATTACATGGTGGCATTGCATCCGATATGCATTTCAAGACATTATCATGAAAATGTCAGCAATCCTATCCTCATTGATCAAGTGTATTGCCCATGGAATCAATGCAATCCAAAGGTAACTTGAAAAAGAAAGGGGAAGAAATTCCTCTTAATATATATCACACGGTCACGTGATGCTGGATATTTCATCAAAGACACACACTCACACACAAACATTAAGAATTGATTAAAATCTTGTCTTTCTTTTCACCTTCCTGCATTCCATCCAAGGTAAAGATCAACAACGTTAGCTTCAAGAATATTCGTGGCTCTTCAACAACTCCCATAGCCATTCGACTTAATCGTAGTAGCATCGCCCGCGCAGAAGGTTGAGCTTGCTAACATTAACCTCAAGTACATTGGAGCCGACGGACCCATAAAATCCCTATGCGCAAATGTTAAACCTAGACTTATAGGACAATCAATTCCACCGGATGTTAATGCACTCATTACGCCCTTGTTTCTTTGTAAAGTATGAGATGCCTCATTTGTTATAATGCAATGCCGCCTTTTCTATTTACGCTTATCACGGATAGCCAATCGCTAATTTTTCGCGTTTACTTTTTTTGCATGATTTGATTCCTTACTTATTGATTTCCATTAACTATTATAATGATTAAAAGGAAAAATAAAACTAAAATTTCTACGGTGAATGGTATAAGAGCCCGCTTTTTGTATAGAAGCCCGCTTTCTTTTGGCTACCATATGGACATAAGGTTCAAAGAATAAAATAGCTGGCCCATGTACATACAATGATGTTTTATCATTATTGCTATAAACCTGTGCTTCGTGGAAACGTAGTTCAGACATCGCGGCAGGATCCGTTGCATGGCCTAGCAGATCGGCTATGCAACAACCCGAAAATTTTATTCATTTATTGATTGACTTACTAAATTATTTTGATCGTGTTATATTTTTCTCTCGATTTAAAAGGCTATATGTTTTTAGTTTAATTATTGGCTTTAATATTTATCGGCTTCATTTAATTTGTTTCGAGGTTTAAATATTTCATAATGACGTTTTATAAATTCGTAAATTTAAGCATATATGTCTAAATGGTTGTGTGGACAAGTATTAATGAGCATCAAATTTTAGTAGGGGCACTTTTATGAATAAAATGTTTTCGGTCACATTGAATTAAGGGAAACTTTTGTTGTAAATTCCTTTTTTGTAAGGAATATATTTAATCCCGTTGAAATAAATTCATCTGCAAGTATTAATAAAGATAAGTTATCAAAACAAAAATAGGAAATATAGCGAAAATAAAAGTTTTGCACAAGGATGGGAAAAGAGATGACAAAAGTTTAGATGGACTCGTGAGCGCAGTTAAATTTATTTTTTTTTTCAATTCTTCCTTTTCATTCTGCCACTCTCCCTGTGATTTTAGATTTTTTTTTTTTTCACTTTCATTTTCCTTGTTTATTGAGTTGTAAATATACTGCTGCAAGATACTTAAAATATAAAATAAAATAAAATAAAATAAAATGCAAGGGTGAAACCAATAGGATAAAATGGGCATATAATTTTTGCTGGTTTTGCATAATCTCCCCGATTATTCATTCCGTTATATTATACCCTAAAATAGTGCAAGGCACGAGAGAGATAATAATAAATGTAAGAGTAATAGTCGGGCAATAATATTACGAGACTATCAAGAGGTAAGGTTTAAAAGAGTATGCGACATATAGGAAAAGTAAATTAAAGGTGAAGGGATCCCTTTGGCTCGTTGCAACATCAAATATAACTACAGTTAGAAAGTATGAAAAATTTGTTAGAACTTAAAAAGAATTTTATATCGAAAATAATAGGTTTGGAGAGAAGTGAATAAGTTGTGGGACAATTATCGGTTGTAAACTAGCATAGGTAGGTAGGCTTTTGCCAATTAAAACTTTTAATTTAAAACAAGAAAGGAAAACAGAATAAATGATGCATGAAAATGCTACAGCCTGTAATAAACCTTGGCTAAATTAATCTAGCTACTCAACGTATAAAAGGGCCTTACAGTGGAAGAGTAATGCATTCACATTTCGACACAATCTAAGCAAGAACTAGCAAGGGATAGGAAGCACATTAATAAAGAAGAGGGGTTCAAAGATACCTGTATACGTAATATCTTTGGTGTTATTCTTTTTCGATGCGAGTGGAGCTCAGTCCAATACTTTTGATGTGCGAAAATATGGTGCCAGAGCGGACGCGAGGTCAGATACTAGTAAGGTATGCAAATAAATTCGACTCTTGATATCATGATGATATTTCCTAGATTGTTACTGTAAAAAGTTTCATTCCCCTTTTCCATTTCAGGCTCTATTGAGTGCATGGAAAGAGGCGTGCGCAGCAGTGGGTTCTAGCAAAATTATGATACCAAAAGGGACATATTTACTAGGCGTGGTGGATTTAAAAGGTCCATGCAAGGGTGCCATGCATCTTGAAGTTCAAGGAACCTTTATAGCGCCAACAAGCCCTAACGCGCACAATAAGGCTAGTTGGATTACCTTTGCCTACATCGATCGATTAACAATATCCCATGTGGGACATTCGATGGGCGAGGAGAAATTGCTTGAAGCAAAATAATCGTGGCTAAACCCAAAATGCAAGTCACTTCCAATTGTAAGCACAATTGAATGCTCTCTCTGAGATATTCACTTTTCTGCAACCTTATCTATGTTAATATTACTGATAATATTTTCTTTACGTACTTGTTCCAAAAAAATATATCGAGTTTAAGGTCTGATTTCACACCAATAGCATAGTTCGAGACGTAACTTCCCCGACAAAGAAGAATTTCCATGTCAATGTTATGGGGAGCGAAACGTTACCTTCCAAAGACTTTACGCCATTGCACCGGGACATAGCATCAACACAGATGGAATTCACATTGGACGATCAAAGAGGATCAATATCATTGATTCAGACATTATCACCGGTGATGATTGCATCTCAATTGGAGATGGGAGCCAACAAATACGAATCACGAAAGTAAGATGCGCGTGGCCATGGCATTAGTGTAGGAAGTTTAGGGAAGTACGAGAAGGAAGACCTCGTGGTTGGAATTTTTGTAAGGAATTGCACAGCCTACTTACACCGATAATGGTGTGAGAATTAAGACTTGGCTCGCATTACATGGTGGCATTGCATCTGATATGCATTTAGAATACATTATCATGAAAATTGTCATCAATAATATCCTCATTGAACAAGTGTATTGCCCATGGAAACAATGCAATACAAATGTAACTTGAAAAATAAATGGAAGAAATTCCTCTTAATATATATCACACGGTCACGTGATGTCGGATATTTCATCAAAGACACACACTCACACACAAACATTAAGAATTGATTAAAATCTTGTCTTTCTTTTCACCTTCCTGCATTCCATCCAAGGTAAAGATCAACAACGTTAGCTTCAAGAATATTCAGGGCTCTTCAACAACTCCCATAGCCATTCGACTTAACTGTAGTAGCATCGTCCCGTGCGAGAAGGTTGAGCTTGCTAACATTAACCTCAAGTACATTGGAGCCGACGGACCCATAAAATCCCTATGCGCAAATGTTAAACCTAGACTTATAGGACAATCAATTCCACCTGGATGTTAATGCACTCATTACGTCCTTGTTTCTTTGTAAAGTATGAGATGCCTCATTTGTTATAATGCAGAATGCCAGCTTTTCTATTTACGCTTTATCACGGATAGCCAATCGCTAATTTTTCGCCTTTACTTTTTTTGCATGATTTGTTTCCTTACTTATTGATTTCCATTACCTCTTATAATGATTAAAAGGAAAAATAAAACGAAAATTTCTACGGTGAATGGTATAAGAGCCCAGTTTTTTGTATAGAAGCCCAGTTTCTTTTGGCTACCATATGGACATAAGGTTCAAAGAATAAAATAGCGCGTCCATGTACATACAATGATGTTTTATCATTATTGCTATAAACCTGTGCCGTGAAACGTAGTTCAGGACACTGTGCAGGATCCGTTGCATGGCCTAGCAGATCGGCTATGCAACAACCCGAAAATTTTATTCATTTATTGATTGACTTACTAAATTATTTTGATCGTGTTATATTTTTCTCTCGATTTAAAAGGCTATATGTTTTTAGTTTAATTATTGGCTTTAATATTTATCAGCTTCATTTAATTTGTTTCGAGGTTTAAATATTTCATAATGACGTTTTATAAATTCGTAAATTTAAGCATATATGTCTAAATGGTTGTGTGGACAAGTATTAATGAGCATCAAATTTTAGTAGGGGCACTTTTATGAATAAAATGTTTTCGGTCACATTGAATTAAGGGAAACTTTTGTTGTAAATTCCTTTTTTGTAAGGAATATATTTAATCGCTGAAATAAATTCATCCGCAAGTATTAATAAAGATAAGTTATCAAAACAAAATAGGAAATATAGCTAAAATAAAAGTTTTGCACAAGGATGGGAAAAGAGATGACAAAAGTTTAGATGGACTCCACAAGGCGCACTTCAATTTAATTTTTTTTTTCAATTCTTCCTTTTCATTCTGCCACTCTCCCTGTGATTTTAGATTTTTTTTTTTCACTTTCATTTTCCTTGTTTATTGAGTTGTAAATATACTGCTGCAAGATACTTAAAATATAAAATAAAATAAAATAAAATAAAATGCAAGGGTGAAACCAATAGGATAAAATGGGCATATAATTTTTGCTGGTTTTGCATAATCTCCCCGATTATTCATTCCGTTATATTATACCCTAAAATAGTGCAAGGCACGAGAGAGATAAAAAAAAAATGTAAGAGTAATAGCTGGGCCAGTCGAATATTACGAGACTACTGAAGAGGTAAGGTTTAAAAGAGTATGCGTACATATAGGAAAAGTAAATTAAAGGTGAAGGGATCCCTTTGGCTCGTTGCAACATCAAATATAACTACAGTTAGAAAGTATGAAAAATTTGTTAGAACTTATAAAGAATTTTATATCCAAAATAATAGGTTTGGAGAGAAGTGAATAAGTTGTGGGACAATTATCGGTTGTAAACTAGCATAGGTAGGTAGGCTTTTGCCAATTAAAACTTTTAATTTAAAACAAGAAAGGAAAACAGAATAAATGATGCATGAAAATGCTACAGCCTGTAATAAACCTTGGCTAAATTAATCTAGCTACTCAACGTATAAAAGGGCCTTACAGTGGAAGAGTAATGCATTCACATTTCTGACACAATCTAAGCAAGAACTAGCAAGGGATAGGAAGCACATTAATAAAGAAGATGGGTTCAAAGATACATGTATACGTAATATCTTTGGTGTTATTCTTTTTCGATGCGAGTGGAGCTCACCCAATACTTTGATGTGCGAAAATATGGTGCCAGAGCGGACGCGAGGTCAGATACTAGTAAGGTATGCAAATAAATTCGACTCTTGATATCATGATGATATTTCCTAGATTGTTACTGTAAAAAGTTTCATTCCCCTTTTCCATTTCAGGCTCTATTGAGTGCATGGAAAGAGGCGTGCGCAGCAGTGGGGTCTAGCAAAATTATGATACCAAAAGGGACATATTTACTAGGCGTGGTGGATTTAAAAGGTCCATGCAAGGGTGCCATGCATCTTGAAGTTCAAGGAACCTTTATAGCGCCAACAAGCCCTAACGCGCACAATAAGGCTAGTTGGATTACCTTTGCCTACATCGATCGATTAACAATATCCCATGTGGGACATTCGATGGCTGAGGAGAAATTGCTTGGAAGCAAAATAACTGTGGCCAAAACCCAAAATGCAAGTCACTTCCAATTGTAAGCACAATTGAATGCTCTCTCGCATATCTTCACTTTTCTGCAACCCTATCTATGGTAATATTACTGATAATATTTTCTTTACGTACTTGTTCCAAAAAAAATATATCAGAGTTTAAGGTTCGATTTCACACCAATAGCATAGTTCGAGACGTAACTTCCCCGACAGCAAGAATTTCCATGTCAATGTTATGGGGAGCGAAACGTTACCTTCCAAAGACTTTACTATCATTGCAACCGACATAGCATCAACACGGATGGAATTCACATTGACGATCAAAGAGGATCAATATCATTGATTCAGACATTATCACCGGTGATGATTGCATCTCAATTGAGATGGGAGCCAACAAATACGAATCACTTAAAGTAAGATGCGCGTGGCCATGGCATTAGTGTAGGAAGTTTAGGAAGTACGAGAAGGAAGACCCTGTGGTTGGAATTTTTGTAAGGAATTGCACAGTCTACGACACCGATAATGGTGTGAGAATTAAGACTTGGCCTGCATTACATGGTGGCATTGCATCTGATATGCATTTCGAAGACATTATCATGAAAATGTCACAATCCTATCCTCATTGATCAAGTGTATTGCCCATGGAATCAATGCAATCCAAAGGTAACTTGAAAAAGAAAGGGAAGAAATTCCTCTTAATATATATCACACGGTCCACGTGATGCCGGATATTTCATCAAAGACACACACTCACACACAAACATTAAGAATTGATTAAAATCTTGTCTTTCTTTTCACCTTCCTGCATTCCATCCAAGGTAAAGATCAACAACGTTAGCTTCAAGAATATTCGTGGCTCTTCAACAACTCCCATAGCCATTCGACTTAATCGTAGTAGCATCGTCCCGCGTAGAAGGTTGAGCTTGCTAACATTAACCTCAAGTACATTGGAGCCGACGGACCCATAAAATCCCTATGCGCAAATGTTAAACCTAGACTTATAGGACAATCAATTCCACTGGATGTTAATGCACTCATTACGCCCTTGTTTCTTTGTAAAGTATGAGATGCCTCATTTGTTATAATGCGAACGCCACTTTTCTATTTACGCTTATCACGGATAGCCAATCTGCTAATTTTTCGCTTTACTTTTTTGCATGATTTGTTTCTTACTTATTGATTTCCATTACCTCTTATAATGATTAAAAGGAAAAATAAAACGAAAATTTCTACGGTGAATGGTATAAGAGCCCAGTTTTTTGTATAGAAGCCCAGTTTCTTTTGGCTACCATATGGACATAAGGTTCAAAGAATAAAATAGCGCCCATGTACATACAATGATGTTTTATCATTATTGCTATAAACCCAAAGCTTCGTGGAAACGTAGTTCAGACATCAGGCAGATCCGCTTGCATGGCCTAGCAGATCGGCTATGCAACAACCCGAAAATTTTATTCATTTATTGATTGACTTACTAAATTATTTTGATCGTGTTATATTTTTCTCTCGATTTAAAAGGCTATATGTTTTTAGTTTAATTATTGGCTTTAATATTTATCGGCTTCATTTAATTTGTTTCGAGGTTTAAATATTTCATAATGACGTTTTATAAATTCGTAAATTTAAGCATATATGTCTAAATGGTTGTGTGGACAAGTATTAATGAGCATCAAATTTTAGTAGGGGCACTTTTATGAATAAAATGTTTTCGGTCACATTGAATTAAGGGAAACTTTTGTTGTAAATTCCTTTTTTGTAAGGAATATATTTAATCCCGTTGAAATAAATTCATCTGCAAGTATTAATAAAGATAAGTTATCAAAACAAAAATAGGAAATATAGCGAAAATAAAAGTTTTGCACAAGGATGGGAAAAGAGATGACAAAAGTTTAGATGGACTCGGGCGCGCACTTCAATTTATTATTTTTTTTTTCAATTCTTCCTTTTCATTCTGCCACTCTCCCTGTGATTTTAGATTTTTTTTTTTCACTTTCATTTTCCTTGTTTATTGAGTTGTAAATATACTGCTGCAAGATACTTAAAATATAAAATAAAATAAAATAAAATGCAAGGGTGAAACCAATAGGATAAAATGGGCATATAATTTTTGCTGGTTTTGCATAATCTCCCCGATTATTCATTCCGTTATATTATACCCTAAAATAGTGCAAGGCACGAGAGATAAAAAAAAAAATGTAAGAGTAATAGCTGGGCCAGTCGAATATTACGAGACTACTGAAGAGGTAAGGTTTAAAAGAGTATGCGTACATATAGGAAAAGTAAATTAAAGGTGAAGGGATCCCTTTGGCTCGTTGCAACATCAAATATAACTACAGTTAGAAAGTATGAAAAATTTGTTAGAACTTAAAAAGAATTTTATATCCAAAATAATAGGAATGGCGAGAAGTGAATAAGTAGTGGACAATTATCTTGTAAACTAGCATAGGTAGGTAGGCTTTTGCCAATTAAAACTTTTAATTTAAAACAAGAAAGGAAAACAGAATAAATGATGCATGAAAATGCTACAGCCTGTAATAAACCTTGGCTAAATTAATCTAGCTACTCAACGTATAAAAGGGCCTTACAGTGGAAGAGTAATGCATTCACATTTCTGACACAATCTAAGCAAGAACTAGCAAGGGATAGGAAGCACATTAATAAAGAAGATGGGTTCAAAGATACATGTATACGTAATATCTTTGGTGTTATTCTTTTCGATGCAGTGGAGCTCAGTCCAATACTTTTGATGTGCGAAAATATGGTGCCAGAGCGGACGCGAGGTCAGATACTAGTAAGGTATGCAAATAAATTCGACTCTTGATATCATGATGATATTTCCTAGATTGTTACTGTAAAAAGTTTCATTCCCCTTTTCCATTTCAGGCTCTATTGAGTGCATGGAAAGAGGCGTGCGCAGCAGTGGGTTCTAGCAAAATTATGATACCAAAAGGGACATATTTACTAGGCGTGGTGGATTTAAAAGGTCCATGCAAGGGTGCCATGCATCTTGAAGTTCAAGGAACCTTTATAGCGCCAACAAGCCCTAACGCGCACAATAAGGCTAGTTGGATTACCTTTGCCTACATCGATCGATTAACAATATCCGCGTGGGACATTCGATGGCGAGGAGAAATTGCTTGAAGCAAAATAACTGTGGCTAAAACCCAAAATGCAAGTCACTTCCAATTGTAAGCACAATTGAATGCTCTCGCATATCTTCACTTTTCTCGCAACCCTATCTATGGTAATATTATCGATAATATTTTCTTTATGTACTTGTTCCAAAAAAATATATCGAGTTTAAGGTCTGATTTCACCAATAGCATAGTTCGAGACGTAACTTCCCTGGACAGCAAGAATTTCCATGTCAATGTTATGGGGAGCGAAAACGTTACCTTCCAGCACTTTACAGTCATTGCACCGGGACATAGCATCAACACAGATGGAATTCACATTGGACGATCAAAGAGGATCAATATCATTGATTCAGACATTATCACCGGTGATGATTGCATCTCAATTGGAGATGGGAGCCAACAAATACGAATCACGAAAGTAAGATGCGGGCAGGGCCATGGCATTAGTGTAGGAAGTTTAGGGAAGTACGAGAAGGAAGACCCTGTGGTTGGAATTTTTGTAAGGAATTGCACAGTCTACGACACCGATAATGGTGTGAGAATTAAGACTTGGCCTGCATTACATGGTGGCATTGCATCTGATATGCATTTCGAAGACATTATCATGAAAATGTCAGCAATCCTATCCTCATTGATCAAGTGTATTGCCCATGGAATCAATGCAATCCAAAGGTAACTTGAAAAAGAAAGGGGAAGAAATTCCTCTTAATATATATCACACGGTCACGTGATGCTGGATATTTCATCAGCACACACACTCACACACAAACATTAAGAATTGATTAAAATCTTGTCTTTCTTTTCACCTTCCCAGATTCCATCCAAGGTAAAGATCAACAACGTTAGCTTCAAGAATATTCAGGGCTCTTCAACAACTCCCATAGCCATTCGACTTAACTGTAGTAGCATCGTCCCGTGCGAGAAGGTTGAGCTTGCTAACATTAACCTCAAGTACATTGGAGCCGACGGACCCATAAAATCCCTATGCGCAAATGTTAAACCTAGACTTATAGGACAATCAATTCCACCTGGATGTTAATGCACTCATTACGTCCTTGTTTCTTTGTAAAGTATGAGATGCCTCATTTGTTATAATGCAGAATGCCAGCTTTTCTATTTACAGTTTATCACGGATAGCCAATCTGCTAATTTTTCGCCTTTACTTTTTTTGCATGATTTGTTTCCTTACTTATTGATTTCCATTACCTCTTATAATGATTAAAAGGAAAAATAAAACGAAAATTTCTACAGTGAATGGTATAAGAGCCCAGTTTTTTGTATAGAAGCCCAGTTTCTTTTGGCTACCATATGGACATAAGGTTCAAAGAATAAAATAGCGCGTCCATGTACATACAATGATGTTTTATCATTATCGCTATAAACCTGTGCTTCGTGGAAACGTAGTTCAGACATCAGGCAGGATCTGTTGCATGGCCTAGCAGATCGGCTATGCAACAACCCGAAAATTTTATTCATTTATTGATTGACTTACTAAATTATTTTGATCGTGTTATATTTTTCTCTCGATTTAAAAGGCTATATGTTTTTAGTTTAATTATTGGCTTTAATATTTATCGGCTTCATTTAATTTGTTTCGAGGTTTAAATATTTCATAATGACGTTTTATAAATTCGTAAATTTAAGCATATATGTCTAAATGGTTGTGTGGACAAGTATTAATGAGCATCAAATTTTAGTAGGGGCACTTTTATGAATAAAATGTTTTCGGTCACATTGAATTAAGGGAAACTTTTGTTGTAAATTCCTTTTTTGTAAGGAATATATTTAATCCCGTTGAAATAAATTCATCTGCAAGTATTAATAAAGATAAGTTATCAAAACAAAAATAGGAAATATAGCGAAAATAAAAGTTTTGCACAAGGATGGGAAAAGAGATGACAAAAGTTTAGATGGACTTGGTAGCGCACTTCAATTTATTATTTTTTTCAATTCTTCCTTTTCATTCTCGCCACTCTCCTCGTGATTTTAGAATTTTTTTTTTTCACTTTCATTTTCCTTGTTTATTGAGTTGTAAATATACTGCTGCAAGATACTTAAAATATAAAATAAAATAAAATAAAATGCAAGGGTGAAACCAATAGGATAAAATGGGCATATAATTTTTGCTGGTTTTGCATAATCTCCCCGATTATTCATTCCGTTATATTATACCCTAAAATAGTGCAAGGCACGAGAGAGATAAAATAAATAAAATGTAAGAGTAATAGCTAGGCCAGTCGAATATTACGAGACTACTGAAGAGGTAAGGTTTAAAAGAGTATGCATACATAGGAAAAGTAAATTAAAGGTGAAGGGATCCCTTTGGCTCGTTGCAACATCAAATATAACTACAGCTAGAAAGTATGAAAAATTTGTTAGAACTTTAAAAGAAGTTTATATCCAAAATAATAGGTTTGGAGAGAAGTGAATAAGTTGTGGGACAATTATCGGTTGTAAACTAGCATAGGTAGGTAGGCTTTTGCCAATTAAAACTTTTAATTTAAAACAAGAAAGGAAAACAGATAAATGATGCATGAAAATGCTACAGCCTGTAATAAACCTTGGCTAAATTAATCTAGCTACTCAACGTATAAAAGGGCCTTACAGTGGAAGAGTAATGCATTCACATTTCTGACACAATCTAAGCAAGAACTAGCAAGGGATAGGAAGCACATTAATAAAGAAGATGGGTTCAAAGATACATGTAGACGTAATATCTTTGGTGTTATTCTTTTCGATGCAGTGGAGCTCACCAATACTTTGATGTGCGAAAATATGGTGCCAGAGCGGACGCGAGGTCAGATACTAGTAAGGTATGCAAATAAATTCGACTCTTGATATCATGATGATATTTCCTAGATTGTTACTGTAAAAAGTTTCATTCCCCTTTTCCATTTCAGGCTCTATTGAGTGCATGGAAAGAGGCGTATGAAGCAGTGGTGTCTAGCAAAATTATGATACCAAAAGGGACATATTTACTAGGCGTGGTGGATTTAAAAGGTCCATGCAAGGGTGCCATGCATCTTGAAGTTCAAGGAACCTTTATAGCGCCAACAAGCCCTAACGCGCACAATAAGGCTAGTTGGATTACCTTTGCCTACATCGATCGATTAACAATATCCGCGGTGGACATTCGATGGGCGAGGAGAAATTGCTTGGAAGCAAAATAACTGTGGCCAAAACCCAAAATGCAAGTCACTTCCAATTGTAAGCACAATTGAATGCTCTATCGCATATCTTCACATTTCGGCAACCCTATCTATGGAAATATTACTGATAATACTTTCTTTACGAACTTCATCAAAAAAATATATAACAGAGTTAAAGGTTCGAATTCGTCACCAATAGCATAGTTCGAGACGTAACAACACTGGACAGCAAGAATTTCCATGTCAATGTTATGGGGAGCGAAAACGTTACCTTCCAGCACTTTACAGTCATTGCACCGGGACATAGCATCAACACAGATGGAATTCACATTGGACGATCAAAGAGGATCAATATCATTGATTCAGACATTATCACCGGTGATGATTGCATCTCAATTGGAGATGGGAGCCAACAAATACGAATCACGAAAGTAAGATGCGGGCAGGGCCATGGCATTAGTGTAGGAAGTTTAGGGAAGTACGAGAAGGAAGACCCTGTGGTTGGAATTTTTGTAAGGAATTGCACAGTCTACGACACCGATAATGGTGTGAGAATTAAGACTTGGCCTGCATTACATGGTGGCATTGCATCTGATATGCATTTCGAAGACATTATCATGAAAAATGTCAGCAATCCTATCCTCATTGATCAAGTGTATTGCCCATGGAATCAATGCAATCCAAAGGTAACTTGAAAAAGAAAGGGGAAGAAATTCCTCTTAATATATATCACACGGTCACGTGATGCTGGATATTTCATCAGCACACACACTCACACACAAACATTAAGAATTGATTAAAATCTTGTCTTTCTTTTCACCTTCCCAGATTCCATCCAAGGTAAAGATCAACAACGTTAGCTTCAAGAATATTCAGGGCTCTTCAACAACTCCCATAGCCATTCGACTTAACTGTAGTAGCATCGTCCCGTGCGAGAAGGTTGAGCTTGCTAACATTAACCTCAAGTACATTGGAGCCGACGGACCCATAAAATCCCTATGCGCAAATGTTAAACCTAGACTTATAGGACAATCAATTCCACCTGGATGTTAATGCACTCATTACGTCCTTGTTTCTTTGTAAAGTATGAGATGCCTCATTTGTTATAATGCACGCCGCCTTTTCTATTTACGCTTATCACGGATAGCCAATCTGCTAATTTTTCGCCTTTAGTTTTTTTGCATGATTTGTTTCCTTACTTATTGATTTCCATTACCTCTTATAATGATTAAAAGGAAAAATAAAACGAAAATTTCTATAGTGAATGGTAGAAGAGCCCAGTTTTTTGTATAGAAGCCCAGTTTCTTTTGGCCACCATATGGACATAAGGTTCAAAGAATAAAATAGCGCGTTCATGTACATACAATGATGTTTTATCATTATTGCTATAAACCTGTGCTCGTGAAACGTAGTTCAGACATCAGGCAGATCCGCTGCATGGCCTAGCAGATCGGCTATGCAACAACCCGAAAATTTTATTCATTTATTGATTGACTTACTAAATTATTTTGATCGTGTTATATTTTTCTCTCGATTTAAAAGGCTATATGTTTTTAGTTTAATTATTGGCTTTAATATTTATCAGCTTCATTTAATTTGTTTCGAGGTTTAAATATTTCATAATGACGTTTTATAAATTCGTAAATTTAAGCATATATGTCTAAATGGTTGTGTGGACAAGTATTAATGAGCATCAAATTTTAGTAGGGGCACTTTTATGAATAAAATGTTTTCGGTCACATTGAATTAAGGGAAACTTTTGTTGTAAATTCCTTTTTTGTAAGGAATATATTTAATCCCGTTGAAATAAATTCATCTGCAAGTATTAATAAAGATAAGTTATCAAAACAAAAATAGGAAATATAGCGAAAATAAAAGTTTTGCACATGGATGGGAAAAGAGATGACAAAAGTTTAGATGGACTCGGGCGCGCACTTCAATTTATTATTTTTTTTTTCAATTCTTCCTTTTCATTCTACCACTCTCCCTGTGATTTTAGAATTTTTTTTTTCACTTTCATTTTCCTTGTTTATTGAGTTGTAAATATACTGCTGCAAGATACTTAAAATATAAAATAAAATAAAATAAAATAAAATAAAATGCAAGGGTGAAACCAATATGATAAAATGGGCATATAATTTTTGCTGGTTTTGCATAATCTCCCCGATTATTCATTCCGTTATATTATACCCTAAAATAGTGCAAGGCAAGAGAGAGATAAAAAAAAAAAAATGTAAGAGTAATAGCTGGGCCAGTCGAATATTACGAGACTACTGAAGAGGTAAGGTTTAAAAGAGTATGCGTACATATAGGAAAAGTAAATTAAAGGTGAAGGGATCCCTTTGGCTCAAGGTAACATCAAATATAACTACAGCTAGAAAGTATGAAAAATTTGTTAGAACTTAAAAAGAATTTTATATCCAAAATAATAGGTTTGGAGAGAAGTGAATAAGTTGTGGACAATTATCGTTGTAAACTAGCATAGGTAGGTAGGCTTTGCCAATTAAAACTTTTAATTTAAAACAAGAAAGGAAAATAATAAATGATGCATGAAAATGCTACAGCCTGTAATAAACCTTGGCTAAATTAATCTAGCTACTCAACGTATAAAAGGGCCTTACAGTGGAAGAGTAATGCATTCACATTTCTGACACAATCTAAGCAAGAACTAGCAAGGGATAGGAAGCACATTAATAAAGAAGATGGGTTCAAAGATACATGTATACGTAATATCTTTGGTGTTATTCTTTTTCGATGCGAGTGGAGCTCACCCAATACTTTTGATGTGCGAAAAATATGGTGCCAGAGCGGACGCGAGGTCGATACTAGTAAGGTATGCAAATAAATTCGACTTTGATATCATGATGATATTTCCTAGATTGTTATCAGTAAAGTTTCATTCCCTTTTCCATTTCGTGCTCTATTGAGTGCATGGAAAGAGGCGCAAGCAGAAGGGTTCTAGCAAAATTATGATACCAAAAGGGACATATTTACTAGGCGTGGTGGATTTAAAAGGTCCATGCAAGGGTGCCATGCATCTTGAAGTTCAAGGAACCTTTATAGCTCCAACAAGCCCTAACGCGCACAATAAGGCTAGTTGGATTACCTTTGCCTACATCGATCGATTAACAATATCCGGCGGTGGGACATTCGATGGAAGAGGAGAAATTGCTTGGAAGCAAAATAACGGTGGCTAAAACCCAAAATGCAAGTCACTTCCAATTGTAAGCACAATTGAATGCTCTCTCGCATATCTTCACTTTTTCGCAACCCTATCTATGGTAATATTATCGATAATATTTTCTTTACGCATTTGTTCCAAAAAAATATATCGTAGTTTAAGGTCTGATTTCGTCACCAATAGCATAGTTCGAGACGAACTTCCCGACAAAGAAGAATTTCCATGTCAATGTTATGGGGAGCGAAACGTTACCTTCCAAAGACTTTAAAGTCATTGCACCGGGACATAGCATCAACACGGATGGAATTCACATTGACGATCAAAGAGGATCAATATCATTGATTCGCATTATCACCGGTGATGATTGCATCTCAATTGGAGATGGGAGCCAACAAATACGAATCACGAAAGTAAGATGCGCGTGGCCATGGCATTAGTGTAGGAAGTTTAGGAAGTACGAGAAGGAAGACCTGTGGTTGGAATTTTTGTAAGGAATTGCACAGTCTACGACACCGATAATGGTGTGAGAATTAAGACTTGGCCTGCATTACATGGTGGCATTGCATCTGATATGCATTTCGAAGACATTATCATGAAAAATGTCAGCAATCCTATCCTCATTGATCAAGTGTATTGCCCATGGAATCAATGCAATCCAAAGGTACCTTGAAAAAGAAAGGGGAAGAAATTCCTCTTAATATATATCACACGGTCACGTGATGCTGGATATTTCATCAGCACACACAAACATTAAGAACTGATTAAAATCTTGTCTTTCTTTTCACCTTCCCAGATTCCATCCAAGGTGAAGATCAACAACGTTAGCTTCAAGAATATTCAGGGCTCTTCAACAACTCCCATAGCCATTCGACTTAACTGTAGTAGCATCGTCCCGCAAGTAGAAGGTTGAGCTTGCTAACATTAACCTCAAGTACATTGGAGCCGACGGACCCATAAAATCCCTATGCGCAAATGTTAAACCTAGACTTATAGGACAATCGATTCCACCTGGATGTTAATGCACTCATTACGTCCTTGTTTCTTTGTAAAGTATGAGATGCCTCATTTGTTATAATGCAGAATGCCAGCTTTTCTATTTACAGTTTATCACGGATAGCCAATCTGCTAATTTTTCGCCTTTACTTTTTTTGCATGATTTGTTTCCTTACTTATTGATTTCCATTACCTCTTATAATGATTAAAAGGAAAAATAAAACGAAAATTTCTACAGTGAATGGTATAAGAGCCCGCTTTTTGTATAGAAGCCCGCTTTCTTTTGGCTACCATATGGACATAAGGTTCAAAGAATAAAATAGCGGCCCATGTACATACAATGATGTTTTATCATTATTGCTATAAACCTGTGCTTCGTGGAAACGTAGTTCAGACATCAGGCAGATCCGCTTGCATGGCCTAGCAGATCGGCTATGCAACAACCCGAAAATTTTATTCATTTATTGATTGACTTACTAAATTATTTTGATCGTGTTATATTTTTCTCTCGATTTAAAAGGCTATATGTTTTTAGTTTAATTATTGGCTTTAATATTTATCAGCTTCATTTAATTTGTTTCGAGGTTTAAATATTTCATAATGACGTTTTATAAATTCGTAAATTTAAGCATATATGTCTAAATGGTTGTGTGGACAAGTATTAATGAGCATCAAATTTTAGTAGGGGCACTTTTATGAATAAAATGTTTTCGGTCACATTGAATTAAGGGAAACTTTTGTTGTAAATTCCTTTTTTGTAAGGAATATATTTAATCCCGTTGAAATAAATTCATCTGCAAGTATTAATAAAGATAAGTTATCAAAACAAAAATAGGAAATATAGCGAAAATAAAAGTTTTGCACAAGGATGGGAAAAGAGATGACAAAAGTTTAGATGGACTCGGGCGCGCACTTCAATTTATTATTTTTTTTTTCAATTCTTCCTTTTCATTCTGCCACTCTCCCTGTGATTTTAGAATTTTTTTTTTTTTCACTTTCATTTTCCTTGTTTATTGAGTTGTAAATATACTGCTGCAAGATACTTAAAATATAAAATAAAATAAAATAAAATGCAAGGGTGAAACCAATAGGATAAAATGGGCATATAATTTTTGCTGGTTTTGCATAATCTCCCCGATTATTCATTCCGTTATATTATACCCTAAAATAGTGCAAGGCACGAGAGAGATAAAAAAAAAAAAATGTAAGAGTAATAGCTGGGCCAGTCGAATATTACGAGACTACTGAAGAGGTAAGGTTTAAAAGAGTATGCGTACATATAGGAAAAGTAAATTAAAGGTGAAGGGATCCCTTTGGCTCAAGCAACATCAAATATAACTACGCTAGAAAGTATGAAAAATTTGTTAGAACTTATAAAGAATTTTATATCCAAAATAATAGGTTTGGAGAGAAGTGAATAAGTTGTGGGACAATTATCGATTGTAAACTAGCATAGGTAGGTAGGCTTTTGCCAATTAAAACTTTTAATTTAAAACAAGAAAGGAAAATGTAATAAATGATGCATGACAATGCTACAGCCTGTAATAAACCTTGGCTAAATTAATCTAGCTACTCAACGTATAAAAGGGCCTTACAGTGGAAGAGTAATGCATTCACATTTCTGACACAATCTAAGCAAGAACTAGCAAGGGATAGGAAGCACATTAATAAAGAAGATGGGTTCAAAGATACATGTATACGTAATATCTTTGGTGTTATTCTTTTTCGATGCGAGTGGAGCTCAGTCCAATACTTTGATGTGCGAAAATATGGTGCCGAGCGACGCGAGGTCGATACTAGTAAGGTATGCAAATAAATTCGACTCTTGATATCATGATGATATTTCCTAGATTGTTACTGTAAAAAGTTTCATTCCCCTTTTCCATTTCAGGCTCTATTGAGTGCATGGAAAGAGGCGTGCGCAGCAGTGGGGTCTAGCAAAATTATGATACCAAAAGGGACATATTTACTAGGCGTGGTGGATTTAAAAGGTCCATGCAAGGGTGCCATGCATCTTGAAGTTCAAGGAACCTTTATAGCGCCAACAAGCCCTAACGCGCACAATAAGGCTAGTTGGATTACCTTTGCCTACATCGATCGATTAACAATATCCGGCGGTGGGACATTCGATGGGCGAGGAGAAATTGCTTGGAAGCAAAATAACTGTGGCCAAAACCCAAAATGCAAGTCACTTCCAATTGTAAGCACAATTGAATGCTCTCTCGCATATCTTCACTTTTCTGCAACCCTATCTATGGTAATATTACTGATAATATTTTCTTTACGTACTTGTTCCAAAAAAAATATATCAGAGTTTAAGGTTCGATTTCGTCACCAATAGCATAGTTCGAGACGTAACTTCCCTGGACAGCAAGAATTTCCATGTCAATGTTATGGGGAGCGAAAACGTTACCTTCCAGCACTTTACAGTCATTGCACCGGGACATAGCATCAACACAGATGGAATTCACATTGGACGATCAAAGAGGATCAATATCATTGATTCAGACATTATCACCGGTGATGATTGCATCTCAATTGGAGATGGGAGCCAACAAATACGAATCACGAAAGTAAGATGCGGGCAGGGCCATGGCATTAGTGTAGGAAGTTTAGGGAAGTACGAGAAGGAAGACCCTGTGGTTGGAATTTTTGTAAGGAATTGCACAGTCTACGACACCGATAATGGTGTGAGAATTAAGACTTGGCCTGCATTACATGGTGGCATTGCATCTGATATGCATTTCGAAGACATTATCATGAAAAATGTCAGCAATCCTATCCTCATTGATCAAGTGTATTGCCCATGGAATCAATGCAATCCAAAGGTAACTTGAAAAAGAAAGGGGAAGAAATTCCTCTTAATATATATCACACGGTCACGTGATGCTGGATATTTCATCAGCACACACACTCACACACAAACATTAAGAATTGATTAAAATCTTGTCTTTCTTTTCACCTTCCTGCATTCCATCCAAGGTAAAGATCAACAACGTTAGCTTCAAGAATATTCGTGGCTCTTCAACAACTCCCATAGCCATTCGACTTAATCAGTAGTAGCATCGCCCCGCAAGTAGAAGGTTGAGCTTGCTAACATTAACCTCAAGTACATTGGAGCCGACTTGACCCATAAAATCCCTATGCGCAAATGTTAAACCTAGACTTATAGGACAATCAAGTCCACCTGGATCTTAATGCACTCATTACGTCCTTGTTTCTTTGTAAAGTATGAGATACCTCATTTGTTATAATGCACGCCGCCTTTTCTATTTACGCTTATCACGGATAGCCAATCGCTAATTTTTCGCTTTTACTTTTTTGCATGATTTGTTTCTTACTTATTGATTTCCATTACCTCTTATAATGATTAAAAGGAAAATAAAACGAAAATTTCTACGGTGAATGGTATAAGAGCCCGCTTTTTGTATAGAAGCCCGCTTTCTTTTGGCTACCATATGGACATAAGGTTCAAAGAATAAAATAGCGCCCATGTACATACAATGATGTTTTATCATTATTGCAATAAACCCAAAGCCGTGGAAACGTAGTTCAGACATCTGCAGATCCGCTGCATGGCCTAGCAGATCGCTATGCAACAACCCAAAATTTTATTCATTTATTGATTGACTTACTAAATTATTTTGATCGTGTTATATTTTTCTCTCGATTTAAAAGGCTATATGTTTTTAGTTTAATTATTGGCTTTAATATTTATCATTTCATTTAATTTGTTTCGAGGTTTAAATATTTCATAATGACGTTTTATAAATTCGTAAATTTAAGCATATATGTCTAAATGGTTGTGTGGACAAGTATTAATGAGCATCAAATTTTAGTAGGGGCACTTTTATGAATAAAATGTTTTCGGTCACATTGAATTAAGGGAAACTTTTGTTGTAAATTCCTTTTTTGTAAGGAATATATTTAATCCCGTTGAAATAAATTCATCTGCAAGTATTAATAAAGATAAGTTATCAAAACAAAAATAGGAAATATAGCGAAAATAAAAGTTTTGCACAAGGATGGGAAAAGAGATGACAAAAGTTTAGATGGACTCGGGCGCGCACTTCAATTTATTATTTTTTTTTTCAATTCTTCCTTTTCATTCTGCCACTCTCCCTGTGATTTTAGATTTTTTTTTTTTTTTTTCACTTTCATTTTCCTTGTTTATTGAGTTGTAAATATACTGCTGCAAGATACTTAAAATATAAAATAAAATAAAATAAAATAAAATGCAAGGGTGAAACCAATAGGATAAAATGGGCATATAATTTTTGCTGGTTTTGCATAATCTCCCCGATTATTCATTCCGTTATATTATACCCTAAAATAGTGCAAGGCACGAGAGAGATAAAAAAAAAAATGTAAGAGTAGTAGCTGGGCCAGTCGAATATTACGAGACTACTGAAGAGGTAAGGTTTAAAAGAGTATGCGTACATATAGGAAAAGTAAATTAAAGGTGAAGGGATCCCTTTGGCTCGTTGCAACATCAAATATAACTACAGTTAGAAAGTATGAAAAATTTGTTAGAACTTAAAAAGAATTTTATATCGAAAATAATAGGTTTGGAGAGAAGTGAATAAGTTGTGGGACAATTATCGGTTGTAAACTAGCATAGGTAGGTAGGCTTTTGCCAATTAAAACTTTTAATTTAAAACAAGAAAGGAAAACAGAATAAATGATGCATGAAAATGCTACAGCCTGTAATAAACCTTGGCTAAATTAATCTAGCTACTCAACGTATAAAAGGGCCTTACAGTGGAAGAGTAATGCATTCACATTTCTGACACAATCTAAGCAAGAACTAGCAAGGGATAGGAAGCACATTAATAAAGAAGATGGGTTCAAAGATACATGTATACGTAATATCTTTGGTGTTATTCTTTTTCGATGCGAGTGGAGCTCAGTCCAATACTTTTGATGTGCGAAAATATGGTGCCAGAGCGGACGCGAGGTCAGATACTAGTAAGGTATGCAAATAAATTCGACTCTTGATATCATGATGATATTTCCTAGATTGTTACTGTAAAAAGTTTCATTCCCCTTTTCCATTTCAGGCTCTATTGAGTGCATGGAAAGAGGCGTGCGCAGCAGTGGGGTCTAGCAAAATTATGATACCAAAAGGGACATATTTACTAGGCGTGGTGGATTTAAAAGGTCCATGCAAGGGTGCCATGCATCTTGAAGTTCAAGGAACCTTTATAGCGCCAACAAGCCCTAACGCGCACAATAAGGCTAGTTGGATTACCTTTGCCTACATCGATCGATTAACAATATCCGGCGGTGGGACATTCGATGGGCGAGGAGAAATTGCTTGGAAGCAAAATAACTGTGGCCAAAACCCAAAATGCAAGTCACTTCCAATTGTAAGCACAATTGAATGCTCTCTCGCATATCTTCACTTTTCTGCAACCCTATCTAGGGTACTCTTACTGATAATATTTTCTTTACGTAAATGTTCCAAAAAATATATCGTAGTTTAAGGTCTGATTTCACCACCAATAGCATAGTTCGAGACGAACTTCCCTGGATAGCAAGAATTTCCATGTCAATGTTATGGGGAGCGAAAACGTTACCTTCCAGCACTTTACAGTCATTGCACCGGGACATAGCATCAACACAGATGGAATTCACATTGGACGATCAAAGAGGATCAATATCATTGATTCAGACATTATCACCGGTGATGATTGCATCTCAATTGGAGATGGGAGCCAACAAATACGAATCACGAAAGTAAGATGCGGGCAGGGCCATGGCATTAGTGTAGGAAGTTTAGGGAAGTACGAGAAGGAAGACCCTGTGGTTGGAATTTTTGTAAGGAATTGCACAGTCTACGACACCGATAATGGTGTGAGAATTAAGACTTGGCCTGCATTACATGGTGGCATTGCATCTGATATGCATTTCGAAGACATTATCATGAAAAATGTCAGCAATCCTATCCTCATTGATCAAGTGTATTGCCCATGGAATCAATGCAATCCAAAGGTAACTTGAAAAAGAAAGGGGAAGAAATTCCTCTTAATATATATCACACGGTCACGTGATGCTGGATATTTCATCAGCACACACACTCACACACAAACATTAAGAATTGATTAAAATCTTGTCTTTCTTTTCACCTTCCCAGATTCCATCCAAGGTAAAGATCAACAACGTTAGCTTCAAGAATATTCAGGGCTCTTCAACAACTCCCATAGCCATTCGACTTAACTGTAGTAGCATCGTCCCGTGCGAGAAGGTTGAGCTTGCTAACATTAACCTCAAGTACATTGGAGCCGACGGACCCATAAAATCCCTATGCGCAAATGTTAAACCTAGACTTATAGGACAATCAATTCCACCTGGATGTTAATGCACTCATTACGTCCTTGTTTCTTTGTAAAGTATGAGATGCCTCATTTGTTATAATGCAGAATGCCAGCTTTTCTATTTACAGTTTATCACGGATAGCCAATCTGCTAATTTTTCGCCTTTACTTTTTTTGCATGATTTGTTTCCTTACTTATTGATTTCCATTACCTCTTATAATGATTAAAAGGAAAAATAAAACGAAAATTTCTACGGTGAATGGTATAAGAGCCCAGTTTTTTGTATAGAAGCCCAGTTTCTTTTGGCTACCATATGGACATAAGGTTCAAAGAATAAAATAGCGCGTCCATGTACATACAATGATGTTTTATCATTATTGCTATAAACCCAGGCTTCGTGAAACGTAGTTCAGGACACTGTGCAGGATCCGTTGCATGGCCTAGCAGATCGGCTATGCAACAACCCGAAAATTTTATTCATTTATTGATTGACTTACTAAATTATTTTGATCGTGTTATATTTTTCTCGATTTAAAAGGCTATATGTTTTTAGTTTAATTATTGGCTTTAATATTTATCAGCTTCATTTAATTTGTTTCGAGGTTTAAATATTTCATAATGACGTTTTATAAATTCGTAAATTTAAGCATATATGTCTAAATGGTTGTGTGGACAAGTATTAATGAGCATCAAATTTTAGTAGGGGCACTTGTTAAAATTTTGGACTCAAATGAAAGACAAGAAAAGTTTAGGGACCAAAAAAGTAAATTTACACCATAAAATTTTGCCTAAGCTTTTAAAGATGAATTCTGTATTTTTATGCGCATTAGCCATTAATCATGTCCTTAAATTAAACATTATGTGATTAAACATCTTCTTAATTAGGATTTTAAAGAACGGTAAATAATCGCGCAATCATTCACGAAAATTCTTGTCCTATCGGATTTGAAGATCGCTAATTCATTCCCAGATCTCTAATTATCACTATCACCGATATTGTTACAGATCTTCATCGTTATCATTGCTAAATTTTTATTTAAAACAATTTAATTCATTATAAAATTAAAATATAAAATATATGAAATAAAATTAAAATGGTCAGATTAAATCCATTAGAATTAAAAAAACATAAATAAACTTAAATTTTACACGGAATAATAAATGAGCATATGATTGATTTGCAATTCAATTTAATTTATTTTGCTCCAATTTCTACCATTTATTTGTCACCTTTCTATGCTACAAGATAGCTACTTGTTTATTGGGTTATGCAATATTCAATTTACCACTGAAAAGATTAAATAGAAAATATATAATGATCTTAGCCAAAAAAACTAGATAAAGGAGCTGACTCCTGAAAGAAAAATGTGGGACTAAATAGAAACCATGAAACAGAGAAACCTATGAATGGTGCTCAAAAGCATATCCATGCTAATAGCTAAAAATGGCTTTCTAGTTAAACAAACTATGGCAACTAAATGATATATATATATATATATATAAAACACCCTTTATAAAAAGGATAGGTAGTCATGTCATATCCACTAGGCTAGTGGAAGTTGCGCACTTGCCAAATTCTCCAAAAACAATTTAAACGATACTATCCAATTCAGAGAATCTAATCAACACCGTTTTCCAACAAAAGAAAAGGCCTTTTGACACTACACTACTGCGATATGCATAATTACCAAGAATCTCCATACTAAGCATAGACTAACAAATTGCACCATTCAAAGTAGGGAAGAAAAGAAAAGAAAAAGGAAAGCGAGAATAGGTAGAAAGAAATAGGTGGGTATACACTCAAATCTTCTATACAATGCTTGGTTTCTTTAGTGGCAATTATTTCTCGTTGTCCTTTTGTAGACTGCAGCCTATCCACCTTGTGATTTTTCAACAAATTACTTTTATTCAATTTATGGTGGGATTCCAGCGTGGTTTGTTCAAGTTTTACTAAATATTTTTCTATTAATCAGTTATAACGCAAAAAAGTATATATGAATTTTGAATAGGGATGAGTTTTTGAAAATTTTTTATATTGATTTCATAATTTTCTAAACATTGAGCAACTTTTAACATCACCAAGGATGCCATTCTTGTATCAAAATAGCTCCAATCCCTTTTCTAGCAGTATCAGTCTTCATAACAAAGGTCTTAAAAAAAATTGACAGGAAAAATTAGCGAATGCTTAAGCTTATTGAAGCCCTTTTGAGCCTTATGATTCCATTAGAAGTTCCCTTTCTTGCTTAAGCTTTTTGACAGGGAAAATTTTACTAAAGTTTTCTAGAAACGTTTAAAAGGAATACAATATATAATATGACTACAACTATGAAATCAATAATGTGAATAGTGACATAGGAGTTTGAATGTTATAGTTTTGGTATTAGAGCGTAATATATGATTCTCGGCTCTCATAGCATGTTTATTTAAAATGTACATCTTCAAAGTGTTTTACATGCATCATTGCATACATATGCATCTCATTACATGACCAAATGTCTAGTAGGTTCTTCTATCTATTATGTTGTCAAATTCACCCACACGCAATTAAAAGAACACAAAATTTTAACGTGATTCGGCGTAAAGCAATTCTATAAACAAATTCACTATTAAAAAAAATATAATTACAAGAACTAATTATTCTTCTCTCACTCACAAATATAAACCTCACAATTCGATGGCCTTGCTTCCCTTGGTGCTCCTCTCTCATGCGGATATGGCCACTACTCACTCTAAAACAATTTGGTGGCTCTCTTCAGCATGGCTTAATAAGCCACCTTTTTTGTCTTTTTTATAATTATGGACAACAACTACAATTCTGATTTCAATGGGAAACTACTCCAATTTCTACAACGATTTGAACTTCCTCGCACCAAACCTTTTTTTTATTGTTTCTTCCTAAACAAATTTATCTTCCTATTTTAATTCTACTTCCTAATATAACAATTAATCTTTTGCTCCTAATTAAATTTTAACTGTGATTCTAACTATCTCCAACTCTTAATCAAATGTTATTAGTTATTGGTGTCTAATACACCAGAAATTTAATTAACTGAAATCACCAATTATGAAATATTTTCTGCAGCAAGTGGTAAATCCAGGTCGAACACTAGAGACTGAATTATTAAATTTCGTGCACTTGTGTGTAATGAAAAATGAAAAAAAACAAAGATTTGGGGTTGGTTTGTAACACAATATTAGAATAATTTCTCTCACTCGCAAATATAAACCTCACAATTCGATGGCCTTGCTTCCCTTGGTGCTCCTCTCTCATACTGGATATGGCCACTACTTACTCTAAAACAATTTGGTGGCTCTCTTCAGCATGTCATAATAAGCCACCTTTTTTGTCATTTTTATAATTATTGACAACAACTACAACTCTAATTTCAATGGGAAAATACTCCAATTTCTACTAGGATTTGAACTTCCTCGCACCAAACCTTTTTTTTATTGTTTCTTCCTAAACAAATTTATCTTCCTATTTTAATTCTACTTCCTAATATAACAATTAATCTTTTGCTCCTAATTCAATTTTAACTTGGATTCTAACAATCACCACCTCTAACTCAAATGGAATTAGTGATCGGGGTCGAATCCACCAGAAATTTAATTAACTAAAATCACCAATTATGAAATATTTTCTGCAGCAAGTGGTAAATCCAGGTCGAACCCTAGAGACTGAATTATTAAATTTCATGCACTTGTGTGTAATGGAAAATGAAAGAAACAAATATTTGGTGGGGGTGGTTTGCAACACAAAATTAGAAGAAATCAGAAATTCAAGAACTAAATATGAAAATCTCAATTTAAACAAACTTCAGTCTAACGTAATTCGCATTCCAATGCATTGATTTGATCATAGACAAAAGAAATACAATTATCTCTTATTGAATACTTAACGTAGATTTACCAAATAGCAAGATAAACCCCTGACTTTTCTATATTCATCAATTCAACTCAAAGACTCTTATTAACTATAATTATTAATCGAGTTGGTATTAAGCAATCGCCATTAAATTAATAATCGCTTAAGAAAAGGAAGTAGTTAAGATGAACAATAATTTATGAAGCATAAATCATTTAATCCACCTTATTGTTTCCTTAGGTTATTATCGAAAAATTGGATCATAATCAATAAAACCTAATTGCTAGTCATGTTCAATCTTACACAACAATTACGGATTATGAAGATGAACTAGCAATTGATCAAATCAAACAATTAACTAATAGGCATTTTTAGCAAATCATTCAATAGATAAAAAACAATTAAATTAGAAAACAATAGATATTCAAAAAGACAAATTAAATTAAGAACCTGATCTCACAAATTATACATAAAAACTTGAATTCCTTGAACTGAATTAAAAACTTAGCCACTCATGTTCATGGCTTACAGAAAATTAAAGAAGAAATGAAGAAGAAATCTAGAATGTAAATGGAGAACGAAAATCTGAATTGAGATGCTCTTAGCTACTGCCTAAAGACGTATTTATACTAAAAAACCTAATCCCAAAGATAGGAACCAAACCAAATTAGGAAAAGTTTTGAAATTTAACATGCAGATTTTCAGCCTGCATTCATGTTTCTGGAATCAAGGCAGATTTTCAACGACTTTCTTTTCGAATCTGCCTCTACCCTCTTCAGGAAAGTTGTAGCCCTATTTCTTAGCTTTCCAACGGGTACTCATAGAACCAAATCCAAGGTCTACAGTCCAAGTTATGGCCCAAAAACCAAGACTGGTTCAGTCAGATAGTCCAACCCATTGTGACTACTTCATTGCCATTTTTGACAATTAAAATGGCCTCATCTCTCATCCAACCCTTCATAGAAGTTGTAGAGGTGGCTCTTATGGTTCAATTGGGCATGGCCTTGTTTCATTTGGACATTTGAAACTCTAGATACAAAATAAAAACTAAAACTGGTCGTGACCCATCGAGTCTAGGCTTTTGCAATAGAATCATTACTCATTTTGTCAACCTTGGATACTGATTTGGGCTTTGGTCGCTCTTTATCATTTGAAGTGCTCTATCTTAGCTTTTCAATGGATTAAACAGCAATCAATTTAGAGACCCACAACTTTAGAAATACCTGAAAAATACAGTAAAAGTCAAATGCTGAAAATTTATCCATTTAATATAATTACTCCACAACTATCTAAAAATATGTCTAAATGATAAATATATTTTAACCAACTGAATTAAACATAAAAAAACACACTAAAAATACTAAATGTGATGGGAGTAAAATTAATAAATTATGCACTTATCAATTAGTCTTCACAACTTCTGCGAAAGTCAATTTTCTCTTAAGTACTTCCTTGCATACTTGATTGTTGATATTGCCCCTTGCCTCAACTGCAGCCTTCCACTCAATGTGCTTCTTTCCAACTTATAGAGATTCTTTACACTAATCTTCTCACCCTTTATGATCATGAGAACACCTTGACTAACTCTCATGACTCTACTATGAATGAAACACCTATAACCCAAAAAATGTAACTTACCTAAGAAAATTAAGTTCCTTTTGAATGTAGGAACATACCCCACTTCATCAAATAATTTCACGCTATTGCCGTGTAGCTTTATCTTTAATCTTCCTACACCTTTGACTTTCATCTTGTTCTCATTAGCTAGCTTTAATTTCTCTCCTTTCTTTTCTTCAATCACATCAAACCACTCCTTCTTTGAGCATATATGGAATGGGGAAGCAGAATACATTAACCGCTCATCTTGTAATGGATCATTTGCCTTTCCCTCATCATCATCCACATTCAAAACATCATTGTCAACACTATCATCAATTGCAATTGTAGCTATTCCTTTTTTTTCTTTTTAGATAAATTTCAACAACTGTCCTTCAACTTATATGGTTATAACACTACAGTCCTTCAACTTTAAAATGTAACATAAAACCTTCTAAACTTTTAAATTTTGCACAGTAAAATCCCTTTGACTTTCAATTACTAATTTTTCAGTTAGAAACTGATGTAAACAGCTCCAGCATGGCGCTTATTCAATATTTCTCTCTCCTCTCTTATGCAAAGTGTAAAATTATTCTCTCTACACGTGAAAAATTATTCTGTCTACAAAGAGAAGAAGGATTCAATTTATACTAACTAAGCTCCATACTGGAACTATTCAGATCAGCGTCTAACTGAAAAACAGGTAATTGGAGGTTAGAGGTATTTTACTGTGCAAAATTTGAAAGTTGATGGGGTTTTATGTTACATTTTTAAGTTGAGGGACTGTAATATTATAACTAGATAAGTTCAGGAACAGTTGTCAAAATTTATTCTTTTCTTTTCCTTGACTCTTCTTAAATTATTTAAACACTATAAGATCTTCTTTCATCTTCTTACAAGTGTATTGCATGTTACCCTTCTCATGACAGTAGTAGCGAGTAAACCATGAGGTCGATCTACTATTTCTTCCTAAACTATTTCCACGTGGATTACTTCTACCATAACTAGAACCAATAACAAAAGCTCCACCCTCATTTATACTACTTATCTTCTTAAACTTTTCATCATCTAAGATATTTGTAGTAACCTCCTCCACCTTCAATGTCTCCTTCTCAGCTGTTAATGTCATCACCAAGCTTTTATAAGATTGTGGGAGAGAGGTTAAAGGCAAGAAGGCTTTATCTTCTTCATCAACCTTTACACTAACACTAGCTAATTGGATAATTAATTTATCAAATTTATTAAGGTGATCTCTTACATTACTGCCTTCCTCCATTTTGAGTTGGTATAACTCCTTCAAGTGCCAATGGTTTGTGAGAGACTTTGACATGTACAAGCTCTCTAATTTCTTCCACACAACAACTAGCACATTCTCCTCTAAAATATTATACTTCACATCGTGACTAGCGCCAATCTAATTTTACTTATCGCCTTCATTAAAGTTCCTCCTACTTCACATCGTGACTAGCGCCAATCTAATTTTACTTATCGCCTTCATTAAAGTTCCTCCTAATCATCATCTTTTCTCATTCGTTGCTTCTCGCTCAACTCTTTGATTAATCCTTGATGCCTAAGGACATCCTTCATAATGCTTTGCCACATACTAAAACTATTTTATCTATCAAACAGCTCCACCTCAAATTTTGTGCTCATCATCTTTGACATCTTGAACAACAGCTCTGATGCTACTTGTTGTGAAATTCACCCAATCATAGTCAAAAGAACACAAAATTTTAATGTGATTTGATGTAAGTTTACTCCACAAATAAATCTACTATTAAAGGAAAAACAATTACAAGCACTGATTATTTTTCTCACTTACAAATGTAAACCTAACAATTCGATGGCCTTGCTTCACTTGGTGCACCTCCCTTATATGGATATGGCCATTGCTCACTGTAAAACAATTCGGTGGCTCTCTTCACAATATCGTTCGGTGGCTCTTTTCAACATGGCTTAATAAGCAACCCTTTTTTTTTCCTTTTATAAGCAATTATGGACGGCACCTACAAGTCGAATTCAAATTGGACAATACTCCAATTTCTATACGAATTTAAACTTCCTCGCACCAAACCTTTTTTATTATTATTTCTTCCTAAATAAATTTATCTTCCTATTTTAATTTTACTTCCCAATATAACAATTAATCCTTTAGTCCTAATTATATTTTAACTTGGTTTGTAACATATTAATGGTAAAATTAAGTTGTGATGCGCTGGTGAATAGCCTTAAGGACTAATAGTTATAGTAACAGAGACTATAATTACTAGCCATTTAACTAAAGGCACTAAATTTGGCCAATTTTTATGAGATGTCTCCCTATAATGTTGATGTGGTGCATAACATTGTATCCAACGTCTCTCAAGAAGGTCATCCCTAGTACCCAGGGGTCATCTTGGGATAGGGGCACAAAAGGGTAGGAAAAGAAGTCATCCATTGTATGGTAATTCTTAAGTGGAATAGAAATTTTACCAAGTAGGAAGTGTTAATGGCAGTTCAATAGTTGAAGCTATACGCCATAGTTTACCCTCTTAGAAAAGGGAAAAGAACTAATGCACTCATAGTTGGCACGGCTCTAATTGGGGTAACAGAAAAGGGCTACTGTGGATTTTGGCAATTCATATCAAAGTGTTGAAGAATAAAGAATATATTAGTGGATGCACAATTGTTAATAAAGAGGTGATCTGGACCTAAGAGAAGTGTAAGGAATCTCAATAAACTGTAAATTAAATATATATATATATATATATATATATATATATATATATATATATATATATATATATATATATATATATTATTTGTAGAAATAATGAAAAACCCCAATGTGTGACGTCGCTACTATCATGAATAAAAAACAAAACACACACAAATTTTGGAGTGAGTAAATAAGAACCCAAATTGGCAAAACCCACAATAATCCCCAAATCAAATTCACCCTCCTCTTTCTCCTTTTACTTAGCCATGGTAGAACTCAAGCAACAAATCCTTATCACTCTCTTCAAGCTTACCGATCATGGCACCTATCAAATTGTCCTCTAGGACCTTCACTCTAAGCTTGAGTTCATTAGCATTCAACAGGCAGTTGAAATTCATAAGATGGAGGTGGACTTCATCCCGTTGCAAGAATGTAAAACTAAAATGGATTCAACAGAAAGAGGTTTTTGTCCTCTTACTGGCTCGCGGTGTGAATCATAGAGAGATGTTGAATGCGATAATTTTCTGTTTATTCAACAATGGACAAATTGAAATTAGAATTTGAAGGAATAATCAATCAATTAGGTGTCTTAGAAGATTGAGAAGATAAAATGGGTAAGATAAGGCGGAGAAAATAAAGATGGGTGAGATATTTTGACCATAAACTATATTTGCATGATTAGTTAAGGCGTAATTTCAATTTGGTTACATTATTTAAAAACTATCACACTAATTCAAAATTATGAACTCTATGAATTTTTTTATTCTTTACCCCAAAAGTGAAAGGAATAATCCCTTTAATTTCTAATCTTATTATTGATTTGAAAATAGATTGTTATGGTGGCTTTATTACTGGGTTTAAGGAAATGGATTCGTATTCTTCCCTTTTAATATTAAAATTCAATTAAAATAAGAAAAAATAATATTTATTTAAACAATTTTAAATTTAATTTATTTATTTTTTATTTTTTTGTGAGACATATTATATTAAAAATAAAAATTGAATTAATTTTTTTAATTTTTATTTGTTTGTGAAACCCACCATATTAAAAATATATTACTTTTGTCAACCATGTTAGCAATTTCAAATCAAGGCAAACTGTAAGCCTTAGAAGAAGTAGGTTCATTGTGTCCCCAGATATAATTTAGGGCACATGACATAGTTGTATAAGTCAGGATAGATAAGTAAGGCATGATAGATAAGTAAGACATGTCAAATGTCATCGATAGATAAATAAGGCATAGAACACATGCATCATCACAAGGCGCTGTTGCAATTACAAGGCATAAGAGACATATATAGAAAGCAACATCGGGGTCACGCAACAAAGCATTCAAACTATGAGGGGATTTGATTCTCCCATAAAAGGAAATACGTAGGAAGATGTTCTAAGTGCCAACCTTCAAAACACATTGATCACAAATCACTTGCTACAATTATTTAATCATAAGCCTCAGTGCCATTGGGCAAAGGCTTAAAGCCTGTGCCACTCATCCTATGCCAAAGCCTAGAGTCTATGACACATGCTAGCGTTTTGAACGGATGACTTTTCACAAAGTGAGGTTTTGAAGGACTAAAATAATTTTTGTTTTCAATGGACAATTTGCTCTTAGGCCTTGTGCCTCTTCGTTAGGGTAAGGTCTAAAGCCCTAAAAGCCCCTAAAGAACCAATAGATCCTTGGACCTGAGCGGACCTGAGCTTGGCCAAAGGACAAGCTCATTTATGCCTTGGTCCTTGGCCCATTCAACCGTAGTGAAAATGGGGGGCATCAATGTAGACCTAATTTTGATCTATGGGAAGATTTAAAAATAATTTGGGAAGCATATAACTTATTTAGGAAGTGAAAAAAATAAAAATAGGAAGAGGATGATATGCTGGCCGCAAATAGAGAGGGAAAATGTAAAGGGAATCAATTAAAGAGGAAGGTGATATCTTCCTTTTATGGAGAGGATCATCTTCCTAAATAGGCTTAATCATATATATTCCCACCCTCACCTATTCTAGCATCTTTGGCCCTTCTTTAAACACTCTCTATAGTTGCCGTAGCTCTCTCAAAACTATCATGAACGCCCCAACCACCGACCATATAGACCACTTGCACTCACGCACATTTCTATCCTAGCCGATTGGAAGAAAGGGTAAGTTTTGGTATTTTTTGGCCATCAAACACTCCATCAACGCACACAAATAGTTCCTAAAAGTCTTAAGGTGCCCAAGAAGGCCCTAATCCAAGGAAAAATCACCAAAAAAAAAACGTAAAATGAAAGGGCATCGTTAACAACTCCATTGCATGTTTTAATACATTTTGACTTCTGTTTGAAATTTACCAACTGAAAACATGATCTTATGGACTAGTTCTTAATTGTAATGACTGCTTTGGGTTGTGTAAATGTAATTTAGCCTTTTGAATCATCAAAAAAGAATTTTTCTAGCATTACTTATGAATTGTTAATGTTTTAGGCAAAAGGCATGTCACTAAAAAAGCCTGAATTTGTAGATGGCATAACTTAAGTTTTTCAATGGCTTTTTGGATGATTCTTGTATTGCAACTGTATGCCAGGACATATAGATTGTGGTAAAATTTTTTATTATATAATTTTCCTTATGGGTTTGCATGCAACTAGGTTTTATGTAGGAAGGTCTGAATCTGCCAGCATGCTAATATGTCTTGATTTTCGTATTATTTTTTCCATTTACCTTTTAATATTTGCTTCTTTTTTTTTTAGGATTTAGTTTAATATGTTAGAGATCTCCACATATAAGTCTAGGAAATTTAATGCTAGTTTTCTATTTTTAATGTATTTTACAATAATGCTAGATGGTATAGTGTTTGCAAATGTACATGAAGCTTTTATGATTTTTTTTTTTTTTTTTTTTTTGCTTATTTTCCACTATTTGATCATCATACTAAATTATTTTACTTTTTTCTTATGTGAGTTTAAATTTTTGTTAGGATGTGCTTAGAGGACCAAATGAAGGGATTTGGGATTGAAGTCCTGCTTAAGTGTTCAAATATTAGATTTTTGCGCAATAAAGTTCCTTTAACTGTATTTTATTTCACAATCTTTATGATTTCATAATGTTTACTACCTAAAGTTTATGAAGTAAGGGTTAAAATCCTAAAGAGTCCATTAACTTACATGAGACAAGCAAAGGAGCAATTGAAGAACTTGGAAAAGATAAAGAGCAACCATGGGTGAGTTGGCAGCAAAGAACATGCCCCAGGCTGTGTTCCAACCTAGAAAACAACGGCTTGAGGCCTGCAATCCTGTCTACCATTTTTTAGGGAGAAGCAAATTTGAAGCCTAAAAACCCAAGAAGAGGAACTCTAGGGCCCTGTGCTTGGGTTGATGGGCCCAAAGGCCTTCTAATAGATTAATTTTACCTTTAAAAGGCCTTTTTAATTAATTTTGTTGCATTTTTTGAATCATCTCTTCTTTTCCCTCCTCCGTTTATTTTTATAATTTCAATTTTAACTGCCTTATTATTCATGTTTTACGCTTAAAATCACCAATGCATGTAAAATGACATAGAAACATGGTAAGTAGGGAGATTTATTAAGCTAAAACAAGAATATGCACGAAACAAACATCACATGCCTTAACTTAAGATTTTTATCTTTATTTTCTATGTTGTGAATAAAGTCTATTATGTGTAAGTAAACTTAAGCATGAAACTAACTTAGGAACATACTAACTAGGGCAAGATGGTAGCTAAGGTAAATTAACTTAGAAACTTAGCACACTAGGACTTGTATATGTGTATGACTTTACTTGCTTCTTTACATGAACAATATGTGTGTGCAATTTAGAGATGCATTATGCTTGAATAGGAAACTTAATCAGAAAATAATGAGATAGGCTTTAGAAAATAACAAGTGGAGGCTGGCTCAATGCCTAGTATTACATAAGCTCAGGCTAAGAGAGTTCCTAGCGTCTTTCCTCCCTTATATCCACTGTCTCGAGCTCATGTCCTTTGGGCTATGGTGATGAAGGGTAATGGTTCTCTGCAAGGGGTAAAGTTATTGCCCACTATGTCCTTTGAATTTGTCCTTCAAAATTGTCGTTCACAAGGGAAAAACTAACAAAGAAAGCCTCTAAACCAATAGGCCCAACCCCTATACACCCATCATAAATAACTAGTAATTATTATTAATGAAAAAGAAAACCCTCACAAAATAAGAAAAACCACATAAAAGAAAATAGAATAGGACAATATAAGAAAGCCACAAAATCTTCTTGTCTTTTTCTACCTATTTTAGCTAAGATGTCCATAAAATTGTTCAAGTCACAAGGGACATGGAATAAGCTCACACTCAATGACGCTGTGATGTTAAAGCTGAGTTGATCTAATTATTCATCTTCCATGGTCTAGCGTTAGATCTATTGAACCAAGATAGAGAATTTGAGGAATCGGTTTTAAAGATGATGTTCTTTTTATTAGCCAGATTCTGAATTGTTATATGCAATGCTTTATGTGCTTCAGACAATTCAACATCATCCATCATTCTTATTTGTTATAAAAAAAAAATACATAATATGTGTCATAGCCAAAAAATTTTAAAAGTACTGTACTTTTACAATTCAGTAAATTACTATAGTTATTAATTTCTATCAAATTATAATTATTCTAAGTTTGAGGATCTATGTCACAAAATGAGGAGGAAGGAAAAAGTGTCAAGAACCTTCTTCCAATTTCCTTTCATTCTTATTTATTTATTTCTTTTTTTTTTCTTCTTTCTTCTTTTCATGTTGTTCATCTATCTCACATCTTTCTCTTAAGCCCTTTGCTAGAAAACTGTAGCCGCTACCTTTCATTTTTTATACCTCGCTTTAATTTTATCTTAAAAGCCTTACTCCACCATTATCTCAAACTTTCAAATATTAAGTGAGAAAACAGTAAGGGTAAATATAAGAATTTTGGAAGGATTGTCCTTCATATATGGAGAGGTAGGTTAATTCTAACTTCTTTTCCTCCTTTCTTGGTCTTTTCATTCATCTCATGGTTTTATTTTTCATTTTAGAGTGTTAAATTTTTAAGTGGAGCACTTAATTGAAAAGGACCCTAGCCTAGGTCTTTCTTGGCTAACAATTATGGTAAGGGTAGTTCACTTTAATTCCTTAATTTAGTTGTTCTCTTTCTTTTTATGATTGTTAATAATAAAAATTAGTTGAGAATGGCTGATAAAGAAAGATAGGAGAAGAGAAGTTACTCTGGTGGATTTGTTCAATAGAGAAAAATTTGGGGATTTTGCTTGATTAATGTGACTATGATATGATAATAAATTGCTTGTGAAATTAAAAAAAAAAAAAAAAAAGAGGTGTTGCAAACTAAATTGAGAAAAAATAGGGAGAGGGGGGGGGGGGGGGAGGGAATCTGTTAGATTTGTGACTCAAAATCCTAGTGGGATTTAAAAGATATCTTTTCCTAATTTAAAAGAGAAATATTCCTCAATAGGATGGAAGATTATTTCTTATATTATCTAAAACTCTTATTTTAGTATTATTCTTAAATTGAATGGGACATGTAATTGGATAGGATTAAAGGACTAACACTATAAATAGGAGTATTATGGATAGGTTATTTGGCTTTACCCATTATAGAGAGTAACTTTGCCCATTGATGAGGGGCTCTGCCTATTGCAGTCCCATGAAGGGAGAAAAGCTTCAGCGTAAGGTGAAGAAAGGGTATAGTCTAAGATAAAAGACTATTGTCCACTATAGTTCCACAAAGGGAAAATTCAAGATGAATTCTTGTCTATTAGTGAGAGGCTCTTGTTCATGTAGTTGAAGACACTCTTTTGCAATGTATAATGTAGTTAAAGTAACAAATATATTGTGTGATGTCCAGAGGTGAATAAGAGAGACTAACTAATTATAACACCCTCACTTTACGTAGTCTGTACATTCGACTACTCCGGTGACCTAATGTCTGTCCGGACAAGTCAAAATATCTGGGACTACACTTTAGTGATAGTAAGAAGGCATAAAATGATGAAATAAATAATAAGAAAATACAATAAAAATTAAGAAAAATTAAAAGAGAGGAAATGAAACTAGGTTAAACGAGCCGGCACCGTAGCGATGGGTGACCGCATCGGAAAGCTACGGCGAAGGCAATTGTGGACCCCAGGACAGTGGGGAACACTTAGAATTAAAATTCGAGACATAATTAAAGGTCTACTGAGGTGTAATTGACATTGGAAATGTCAAAGAAAATTTAGTGAGTCAATATAATTGAAAAACGAAAATTAAAGGAATCGGCGGTACAAGGAGTAAATCGGTAGTACCGAAAAATTTAAAATATAACCCGAAGAGGGGCATTTTGGTTATTTGACACCTAGAGTTGGCTTTTGACCTAAATGTCCATAAAAATAAAGTGGTATTAAATTTTGAAAATTTCATAAAAAATGAAATTGGAATGAAATGTAATTAAGGGAAATTAAAGGGGTAAAGTTTAGGATAATTAGAAGTTTAATTAAATTATTATTATTTTAAAATTAGTGGACCTTAGTGGGATATATATAAGCATATGAGACAAAGTGGATAACCATATTTCATCATCTTCATCTCTTTCATTTCATTTTGCCGAATTCATTTCTCTTAAAGAACCTCCATTGTTGCCCCTTCATGCAAGCTCCATCTACCATGATTAAGCTATGGTTTCTTGCAAGTTTCTTCATTAAAAGTGGTGTATACCTCTTGGGCAGATTATAGGGAGCAAAAAGGAAGAGATTTGGTGAGGTTTAGCAAGCTTCAAAAATAGGTAAGTGTCCAATTTTTCTTTCCTTCTCAAGTAAACTTTGAATTAATGTTGGGATTACTTGAATGGGTGAGAAATTTAAAGAAATGGAAGTGTATTTGATGGCCTCCAATTTAGGCAACCAT
Source organism: Hevea brasiliensis (assembly GCF_030052815.1). Lineage (NCBI taxonomy): Eukaryota > Viridiplantae > Streptophyta > Magnoliopsida > Malpighiales > Euphorbiaceae > Hevea > Hevea brasiliensis. The sequence goes on from NC_079505.1 coordinate 55,024,866, forward strand.
GGAAGAAGTAAGAGATTGATTAATTCATGTGTAAAGAAATTGATTTATGATGTTAATTAAAGTATTATATGTGTAGTCAAATTTTGTCATGTGTATGTGTGAAGTTGGTATATTTAAATTTAGGTTTTGTAAGAGGTATTGAAGACTTTGATAGATGATGAATTTCAGCAGCCTTGAGGTCCATTGGAGAGTGCTAATTTCATGAATATAAATATTGAATTATGGTGTAATACATTAGTGGGAGTATATGGCAACTTGTTAAGTTGAATTCATGTGTATTAGTTAGTTAATCTATATGTGTATTATGGTTAATTTTGAGCATTTGATTAAGTGTTGTGCATTGTTTGTTAAAGACTTGTATAAACTGCTCAAATTAACCAATTTGAAATGTGATGAATGAGTATGGAATGTGATGAATCCAGAATTTAGGTATGGGAGTTTGAGGATTTAGAATTTAAATGTGTAATGTTTGTGCTATTGAAGAATTGTATAAGGGTAGTATGCATTTGGGGCTATAACCCTAATTGTGTGATCTCAATTGGTATAAGGCTAATTGGAGGTAAAACTAGACTCAATATAGACCAACTTTCATGTAGAGAGCTTGTCCAAATTCTGCCTAGAAGTGACCTAAAAGAATGACCAAATCCGGAATTGCATGACATGAAAACTCAGAATTTTGACCATATGAACAGTAGTCAATATTTTGGCCATAGCTCACTCAAAACAGGTCCAAATGATCTGAAATTTATACCATGGAAAGCTTAGACATAGAGCTACAACTCTTATGAGGACACCAAAGCCAAAAAATGACTAGAACCAAGTCAGAATGCTTGCACAAGTTGGGTTACAAAAACTGGCAGAATTGACTTTGACCTAAAAATGACCTAAACTTTGCAATATAAGTGCAACTTGACCAGCAATAGTAAAATGACCTTAACTTGGTCCATATTAGTCCCAAAATTTAAATAAGACATTGATCTACAATATTGGTAATTTGACCAAAACCCAGAAATCAAGGGAACTAGGTCAATTAAGTTGATTAAATTGGCACACTAAATCTGGAATTAGCATAATTGACCATAAAATCTAGAAAATTCAAATAAGCATATCTCCCACCAGAAGTGTCCAATTTAAATGAGTCATACCAATCTGGAAAGCTAAGAAAGAGACCTAAAACTTTGTTTTAAACAACTTCCTCAAATTATAAATGTATAAGGTTAGAATTTAAGGTCAAAGCTATTAACTTAATTGAGGACCATGCCAATATAAGACCTTTGAGTCCAAGTTAACAATTTGTCTATAAAGAATTCTATAAGACTTGAAAAATAGTAAGCAAAATTTCTGGTTGTCCCTAAGACATAGAGCAACAATACTTATGAAGAATGCTAGACCTTAATGTGCTTAAAAATAGTCCAAATAAATTAGTAAATTCAGAACCGAAAATGCCTAAAAAGGAAACTAAAATTTATATTTGACCTAGTTATGGTTAATTGATCATAACTTGAGCTATACAACTCCAAATGGAGTGATTCAAAAAGGAAATTAAAGAAGACACAATAAGAAACAATTTAATAAGAGAAATCTATTAGATTTACACTGTAACTTGGTCCAATAGACAGTAAACATTGGCCATAAAATCTGAATAATTGCAATAAAATGCAATAAGCTTTAAAATAAAATTGGCAACACATGTCAACATGTGAGGAATGAAAAATGGAACATATTAGTGACATTAAAACTAATTCACCTAGTGTGATTAAAGGTCAACATTATAGGTTGACTAATAAAAGAAATAGTATTAATAAAATTTAATTATTGAACCTTATTATTAGAAACAATTTAAATGAGTACTTAAACACTTTAAATTGTGTGTTTCAGTTAGAAAAGACACTGGGAAGGGAAAAGACCCACTGAGTCAAGGCTAAGAGGCGACTCATCAGAGGTTTGTGCACAACTAGTTTTTAATTGATTTTGTTCTGAAAATTTCTTATGACTAAATGATGTATTTTCCTTATGTATCATGTTTATCAAGTATTGAATTTAATTCAATGATTATTGAAATAGTTATAGTATGTATGAATTTAGCCTTGTGAAATGGTATTTCAATAAGTATTGAGCATTGTTGTGGATTGAAATTAGTTTTGAAAAAATTGTGATAAATTATGTTTTGAATTGTGATGAGCATAAAATTATTGGATATTGGAATTGACTTTGAATTGAATTGTATTGTGATTTATGCTCACAAAAGGACAAAGAGATTGATGATATTGTTTTATATCTCACTATAGATGCTTGACTAGGTTATTACCCATGTCTCTCATTTGTTGAGGAGACAATAGAGTTAGCTTTGTTTTAATTACCATGGTACGTGCATAGGCTTGAATTCTCCTCTTATTAGAGGTTAGATCTAAGTTTTTTTTTTTTTTTGGTTATGGCCCTTTCGAAAGTTTCATTATTGTGTTGTGTACTGTGCATAATGATTCGACCTCCTCGACCATAGGGAGTTAGAATCTGATTTGACCTCCCTAACCATAGGGAGTTAGAATCACCCCGAAGATGGCCCTTTCGGATTAGTCTTGCATAGTTAGTGAGATAAAGAATGGCTTTTGAATAGTAAAGAATTTTGATTTCAAATGGGATACATGCATACTTGATTTTATTGAAATTAATATTTATTTTCATAAATTACTGGAATTACTTTAATTGTTCAATTGTGATTTGACAAATTGAAATTCTTGATCAAGGTTATTTTAACAAATGATTATATTATTAGCAACGATTATTTTGACCTTTGGAATTTTTATGAAGTTCAAGATTTCCAAATTATTTGTTATAATTCTGCCAACATATATATGGTATTAGATTTTAAATTATAGTTGTGTACCACTGAGTTCACCACTCAGCGATAGCTTTGCATACTGTTACAGGTGAAAAGAGCATAGAGCAGTTGAGTAAGCTTCTTTGAAGACACATTCAGATCAGCTCCAGGTATATCATAGGTATACCCATGTACATAAGTTTGATGTATGCATGTAATAATATGTATGTAAATTATTTGAGCAATTGTATAAAAACTCTTGTAAAATATTTGGTATGTAATTAAATGTAAATTATTGTAATATAAATTTGAGATTTCATTTACCTGTATAGGTTTATAATATTAATTTTTGAGTCTTGTAATCAATGAAATGTTTCTTTTATGATGAGGTTGGTTTGAAAATGAAATGATTTGAATATTGAGATTAAATTATGAGATGAAATGAAGTTTATTTGAGTTGTATTTGAGAAAATATATTGGGAGTGTTTTCCTTTTCAGGTTTGAAGAACTATTTTCTCAAAATACAGCAAGACTCACTAAATTTTGAAAAAAATTTTATAACACCAGATTTTAATCGATGATTTAAATTTCACGAAAGTTGAGTTAAAATCCCTTGTAGTATATTTAATGGGTTACCTGTAGGCGAAGTATGGTAATTCATTACGTGTACTACGGGATCATGTTACATCTTATGGAAGAATAGGGCGTGACACTAATATATTTACTATGAATAGTTTGTTGTGACGGTTCTCTTAGATGTAAATAGTTTTGAACTTGTAATTGATAATTATTATTAATGGTTGTCACACCCTATTTCTTGTAAGATGTGACATGTTCCCGTAGTACACCTAATGAATTATTGTATTTCACCTACCGGTAACCCATTAAATATACTACAAGGGATTTTAAAACAATTTTAGTTCATTTTGGAATTGGTGGGTAAAATTTTTTTCAAGTTTTAAAAACCTTCATTTAGAGTCCAAACATAAATCAAATTTTTGGATATTTAAAATTTTTGCGATTTTTACAAAAATTTCAGCATTTTAAATATCCAAAAACTAAAACATGTCACACCTTACCTCTCTGTAAAGCATGACATGTTCCCGTAGAATACCTAATGAACTACCAAGCTTCACCTACTGATAATTCATTAAGTATACTACAAGGAATTTTAAAACTATTTTCTTACATTTTGGAAGTGGTGAGCATTTTAGAATGAATTAAAATCATTTATTCAAAGCTTAAAAACTAGTAAAAATTTTTGTCCATTTTTATTTTTCCGTAAATTTTATAAAAATTTTGACAGAGTTCCATTTGAATTTGGAGAAAACAGTTCTTCAAATACCTAAAAAAAAGTACTTCTAATAATTTTCTCAACTCCCAACCTCCAAATAATCTCAAATCAATGCAATTCAAATCATTCCACAGTTCAACCAACAATTTATCAACTTAAGATATTTTATAATTCCATCTACAGTGCATATAGTATGAAATTCACAAATATAAATCTTAATTTACAGAAGAAAATCCAAAAATAATATTATTACAATTTATTATACAACTGCTCAATTGTACATTGATACATAAAACATTATAATATTTACATCAAAATTAACTACAAGGGTATAAAATAATACCCGTACAAAAAGATTAGTATGGTCCTCAATTCAATAGCAGCTCACTCTGCTGCTTTCTCCTTGCTCTTATCTCATGATAAAGAAAATAAGCTATCGCTGAGTATAAAAATACTCAGTGGTGCACAATAAAAATTTTAAATACAATACATAAATCATTCATTAACAAAACACAATTTAAATATTTCTCAATCACATTTCACAAATTATCAAAACTCATAATAACACAATTTAGTCAAATAATTTAATAAACACAGTGTTGCCAAGTCATACACAACTTAAGCCATTACACAAAATTTCCGATCAATGCCGTATTATACATCACGACAAAGCAATCTATAACCCCACTAATCGAAATCAATGAGGAAGGTGGCTAGCGAGCTAATGAGTACTCATCCGATCTACAACCTCAACTGGTAAACCAGAGAGGGAAGAAAAATAATCGGTCTCACCCCATAAATGGAGGAGGAATAATAAGGCCCTGTCATGCTAAGTGTGAATTAGAAAATCAATTCAAAACAATTTAATCAAATAATTTGTGAGAAATTTTGTGACACCCCTTACCCGTATACAGTATATCCGAGTAAGCAATGTCACACGGTGTATCGGCACACTCTATTTTACCTTGATCAATTTTTGTCATAGTTTTAAATATAATTTATGAAATATAATTTATTTTAAGCCATTTATCAAAATTATTATTTATTTGAGGTTCCGAAAATTTTAAAGAAAATCCGGCAGAGTACCGGCTAAAAATGGGGAAAACCGTTCTTCGGAACCTGTGAAAAACACTTCCTATATTCATATTCAATCATCTCAACTCCATTTATCAAAATCTCAACATTTTTCAACCATTCATTTCTCAATCATTCATCTCATTTGATAGTCATGTACCAGTCACAGATCAAAATTCACTTTTCCATTCACAAACACAAATTTTCATTATTTACATGAAAATCAAAATACATTACATAAGTTTCATTTACACAAAGAAAAATAAAAATCAATTACAAAATACCAAAATGAAGCCTAGTGTCCTACCAATGTACTATAGACGGTGAGGTGACACGGATACTATGCAGAGCTGCAGGATGGACTCACCCAGTCTGTGGTCTACTGGGCTCTCGATCAGTATCTCCAGAACCTACGCGTGGCAAAAGCAACGCGCTAAGCAATAATGCTTAGTGGTGCAATAATAAAATAAAAGAAAATAGCAGAAAATAGATATGCATTGAATGTATATGTCTTATTTGTTTTGTATCTGTTATATTCATTTATTTCTTTAATTTTGTCCATTTTCATTCATTTGGTTGCCCAAGTAACCTATACTAGACGACTGGACTGGATAAACGGGTAAACTGGCACTGGGTATCTAGTACCTCGGGCCGTCACACCATCGGTCACATATGCATCTCCCGGTGTGCAATAGAACAACTAATAAGCTGTAATAATATCAGGCACAAGGCCAAATCTCAATACAAGGTCAGAATGGCTAAAAGCCATAAAATCACAGAATGGCATATTGCCATGTGCAGTACTGCTAACTGAACCTTATTGGCATGCCAAACTATCCAAACCAATCTTGTTAGGTATACTAGGGCATTTGATACTTTTAAATTCTTCAATTTTTGAATTTCAAGTTTTGGTGTCACTATTCACCTCATTGGTCAACAAAAATGTTGACTTTTGGATAGAAAATAGGTACATTAGTTTTAACACTCCCCATGTACCACATTTTACATTTAAAACTTGTTGAAATTGAGCACCCATACCATTTCTAAACTTAAAACCAAGAGGGCAGAATTTTCAGTTTTTGAAGCCTAATTTTACTGTTCCATTAAGCACTGTTGCAGTGGGAATTTGAAGAAATGGTAAACATGAAAGTTATTCCTTATTTTGTCTAGTTGAATTTCTTTTTTTGAATCACTCCATTTGGAGTTTTGTAGCTCCAGATATGGTCCAAAAACCATAGCTGGCCGGATTGGAAAAACTGCAGAATTACCAAATCTATAGTACCATGAACAGTGACTGTGACTGCCATTTTGGTTAGGTTCTGGTCATAATTTGGGATAGGTTTCTTCATGAAAGTTGTTTGTCTATGTCTTAACTTGTTGCTGTAAAAATTTCAGGTCAATTGATCATTTCTACAGTGAGTTATTGCCACTGTTCATTTGGTCATTCTGCAGAATTGGCTTGCAGGGTACCCGGATTGGGGCCAACTTTTGGTCCTCTTGCTTTGGTCTTTTGGGCATGATTTCTTCAGAAAAAATGTACCATTATAAGTCTAGTTTCATGTACAATTGGCCAAACACCAATTGGACCAACACAGCCAAAGATATGGCAGTCCAAGTGAGCTGGAATCACAGCCACTGGCCGCACTCATTGGGCAAAGATACTCATTCACTTTGCCATGCTATATTTCAGTCCAAATTGTGGTCAAATTTCCTCAAATGGTCACTAATTGACCATTAGAATGTTCTTTAATAATTTCATAAGCCAAGTCCACATTTTACTCTCAAAACCCTAGTTTCCATTATAAATTTTCACAACATGCCTTAATTACTAACTCATTCACTAACCACATGCATACATGCTTTAAACATGATCTCTAATCCACTTTAAGTCCATCAAAACACTCCATCATTGTTCCTTCCTTAGGGCTGCCGAAATTCATAGTAGGCATACACACAAATTTGGTTCATTTAATTCACAAATTCATGTTGATTTCTAGTCCCTAACATGAAAAATAAGGGTTTTAAGTAGATAGGTGCACTAACCTTTAAGTGGCACTTCTTGGACTTATATTTTCCTTAGAATTTCTTCTTCTTATGGCTGCCTAGAGTTGTCTTGTGATGTGGGGATGACTTTTTTTTGAAAGGATATTAGGATTTTAAGGTTGGTTTTTGGGAGATTTCAAGCTCAATTTGAGCAACAATGGAGGTTTGGCTAAGGATGGGTTTCGGCTGGTTTGGGAGGAAGGAGATGGCTACTAGCTTTTGGTCTTTTTTTGGTCTTGTTTATCTCTTTTTATTAGTTAGTTAAATGGTTGTTCAATAGTGATTGGTTGTAGCTTTTAAATGACATCATCATATGTCAAAAATTGCTTTATATTGATTTTTCTTTTCTTTTCATCACTACTCAATTTCAATTTAATTTTTAGTAATGTTTATTCATATTTTATGTCATATTAATTATTTACTTAACTGGACAAGTCGGCCAAAAATCACCTCTGAAGGCGAAATGACCAAAATGCCCTCCATTTGGCTTAACGGGTCAAAATTGTCTGTACCGATTGAAAAATTTTTTTAAATATTTTCTTGGCATTCTAATGCCATAGGAACCTCAATGACCCTTCTCTGGAGTCCCAACAATTATTTTATAAATTTTTCCCCAGGTCTAGGGCTCCTAGTTGCGAGAACCGCAACTTACCTCTGGTTACCCATTGTTTGGGCACCAGCTCATTTGACTTGGTTGTATTTGGTTGTATTTTATTTCTAAAATTTTTACTAAATTTTTCTTATTAATATTTGAGTTAATTATGGTTCCTGACTTTAGTTTAAATATTTTTTCGGACGCTCACACGAATAAGAGAATGTACTGAGTTGCTACCGGAGGGTGTTACAACTCTTCCTCTAATTTAAATTTCATCCTCGAATTTACCCGATGCAAACAGCTTGAGGGAACTGTTGCCTCATTGTCTCTTCACTTTCCCAAGTTGCCTCCTCGGTGTTGTGGTGCCTCCAAAGCACTTTCACCATGGAATCGCTTGTTCCTCAACTCTTTACTTCCTGCCGTGATCCGTAGAGGTTCTTCTTCATATGTCAAATCCGGTTGTATTTCAATTTCTTCCCTGGAGATGACATGTGAAGGATCTAAGCGGTATCTTCTAAGCATGGACACGTGGAACACATTGTGGATCTTATCCAGCTCTGGTGGTAAAGCTAGCCTATAGGCCACTGGACCCACACGTTCAATGACTTCATATGGGCCAATGAACCTAGGGCTCAACTTACCTTTTCTTCCAAACCTCAATACCTTCTTCCACGGTGACACCTTGAGGAACACTTTGTCGCCAACCACATATTCTATTTCTTTTCTCTTCAGTCAAGATAAGATTTCATGGTCTGCCGAGGCAACCTTCAGATTGGCTTTGATTAGTTTCACTTTCTCCTCACTGCTTTACTGTGTCCGGCCCTACCGCTTTGTCTTCGCCAATTCAGTCCAAAGACACCGAGTTCTACATTTTTTCCCATACAAAGGCTTCATATGGGGCCATTTGGATGCTAGCTTGGTAGCTATTGTTGTATGCAAATTCTGCTGGGAGGTATCTAGCCCAACTTCCCTCAAACTCAATGACACAACTCCTCAGCATATCCTTAAGGACCTGACATATATTTCATGTTATTATTATCATTTCAGTTCAATATTTGTATCAATTTCATTGGTTTCAATTGTTTACCTGGATTACTCTTTCTGATTGCCCATCCGTCTGAGGATGGAAAGCTGTGCTGATGTGGAGTTGTGTACCCAAGGATTCATGCAACTTCTTCCAAAATCTCGATGTAAACCTTGGGTCTCGATCAGATATGATGGAAAGTGGAATCCCATGTAGTCTAACTATCTCACTGATATATAATTCTGCTAACTTCTCCAAAGGAGTAGTCACCCCAATCGCAGAAAGTGTGTCGACTTCACAATCTATCCACTATCACCCATATCGCATCATGTTTCTTTTAGGTGAGAGGTAGACCACTTACAAAATCCATGGTGACTGATCCCATTTCCATTCGGTATGCGATAGGTCAGAGTGTAGCAATCCCGATGGAACTTGATGTTCTCGCCTTGACTTGGCCGACATGTCAAGCATTTAGTCACATAGTCACTATGTCCTTCTTCATACTGTGCCACCAATATCAAGCTTCAGATCATGATACATCTTTGTACTTCCCGGTGCATAGCATATGCACCGGTGTGTGCCTCTTTTAGAATACGGCCTTCAATTCCCCATTATCCGTACACACGCCTTCCTTTGTAATATCTGAGACATCCATCGCTTTCACCCCATAGTCGCTGCTTTTCCTCCGAGATTTTGCTCATAATAGCCATTAGTTTCTCATCCGCTTTGCCCATCTAAAATCACAGAATGTGTTTGGCCTCACTTGCAACTCAGCCAAAATAGCTCTATCTCGAACCAAAGATAGACGGGCATTCAATGATCTCAAAGCTATGATGGATTTTTCGCTCAAAGCATCAGCAACTACATTTGCCTTCCCAGGATGGTAGTCAATTACACAATCATAGTCCTTCAAGAACTCAATCCATCGCCTCTGTCTAAGGTTGAGCTCCTTCTGGGTTGGCAAGTATTTCAGGCTCTTGTGGTCTGTGTAAATGTAGCACTTTTCACCATACAAGTAATGCCTCCATATCTTCAGTGCGAAGATAATTGCTGCAAGCTCTAGATCATGGGTAGGATAATTCTGTTCATGTGGCCTTAGCTGCATGGAAGCATAAGCGACCACCTTCCCCTCTTGCATCAATACACACCCTAGCCCATTATGTGAGGCATCACTGTAGACCACAAAGTCCTTTCCTGAGACTGGCTGTGTTAACACTGGTGCCTCTATCAACATAGCCTTCAACTTCTCAAAACTGGTCTGACACTTGTCATTCCAGTCAAATCTGACATTCTTGTGTAACAACTTGGTCATTGGAGCAGCTATTAAGGAAAATCCCTTCACAAATCTTCTCAGAATACCAAACTAGCCCCAAAAAGCTTCTGACCTCAGTTGTATTCCTGGGAGGCTTCCATTCCATCACTGCTTCTATTTTCTTGGGATCCACCCTAATCCCATCAGCTGACACTATGTGTCCAAGGAATGCAATCTCATTCAACCAAAAGTCACACTTGGACAACTTAGCATATAGCTTCTTTTCTCTCAGGGTTTGCAGAACAATCCTCAAATGTTCATCATGTTCTTCCCTGGTCTTGGAATACACTAAAATATCATCAATAAAGACCACTACGAACCGATCTAAGTGTGGATGGAAGATACGGTTCATAAGGTCCATGAATGCCGCTGGTGCATTTGTTAGGCCAAAGGGCATCACCAGAAACTCATAATGCCCATACCGGGTCCTGAATGCAGTCTTTGGCACATCTGCATCCTTCACCCTCAACTGATGATACCTCGACCGAGATCAATTTTAGAAAATACTCCTGCTCCCTTCAACTGATCAAACAGATCATCAATTCTAGGCAACGGATATTTGTTCTTCATAGTCACTTTATTCAACTGCCGGTAATCAATGCAAAGCCTCAAAGTCCCATCCTTCTTCTTTACAAATAGCACTGGAGCTCCCCATGGTGACACACTGGGGCGTATGAACCCCTTATCAAGCAACTCTTGCAACTGATTTTTCAACTCCCTCAATTCAGTGGGTGCCATCCTATAAGGAGCAATGGAAATGGGTGTCAGATCTGCAGTTGTCTCAATAGCAAATTCAACTTCCCTTCTCGGTGGCAAACTGTGCAACTCTTCAGGAAATACCTCTGGGAAGTCTCTTACTGTGGGTATGTCACTCAAGTTTGGCTTAGCCTGCCTAGTATCCACCACATGTGCTAGGTAGGCTTCACAGCCTTTTCTCATCATTCTTCTTGCAACTGTGGCTGAGATAACATTGGACAGGAAATCTGTCCTTTCACCCACAACAGTGATCTCATTACCCTGAGAAGTTTTCAGAGAAATCCTCTTCAGTTTACAATCAACCATTGCCTGATGACGTGACAACCAATCCATTCCCAAAATCACATCAAACTCATGGAAAGGCAACTCAATTAGGTCTGCCAAGAATTCATACCCCTGAATCTTTAACGGGCAACCCTTGTACACTTTGTTCACCACTACACTGTGGCCCAATGGATTTGTGACCAGAATGTCTTGGTCACTTTCCCCTACTAATATCCCCCTTTCTACGGGTAGGTTGATGCAGATATATGAATGAGTGGATCCTGGATCCACCAATGCATGCACAGGTGTATTGTAGAGGGAGAACGTACCCCTGATGACGTCTGGGGCATCTTGCTCCTCCTGAGCTCTCATGGTATAAGCTCTGGCAGGTGGTCTGTTATCAGGCCTCTCTGCTGGCTCAGATGCAGGCCTCTGAGATGATCCCACTGCCTCAGATTTGCCAGATTTTCTACCCCTTTGTGGTGCAGGAGCAGGTCTGTCTGCTTGTGTTGGAGCAGCTGTAGTAGTTCTGCGTGGACAGTTCTTCAACTGATGCTCTGTTGACCCACACCTTAAGCAGGAACCAGTCACTCTCCAACACTCCCCCTTATGCCATTTCAAATAGTGTGGACATGCAGAAGATGCTGGGGCTGGTCCCCTGAACCCCATCCCTGGAGAGCTGCCCACTGATGGTGTGGACTGACCTCTCCTAGGGGTAAACTGTGGCCTGGGCCCCTGAGACTGACCCTGACCTTGTGGTTGCCCTGAACTCTGTGCAGGTGGACCCTTGAACCTCTTCCTAGGTGCAGGGGATGAACTAGATTAACCTGGGCCCCTCTTCTGCTGTCTCTCCCTTCTGGTCTGCTCACTGATTCTTACTTTTTCAACCTTTATTGCTGCTTCCACTAACTTGGTGAAGTCTGTGATTCCCAAGGCAGTGATCATGATCTTTATGTTATCATTTAATCCCTCTTCAAATCTCTTGCACCTTTCAGCTTCATTAGGGACTATCTCCCTTCCATAGCGGCTTAATCGGACAAATTCCTTCTCATACTTACCACCGATACCGTCGCTCGACATTAATGAACTCTCTTCTTCTCTCTTCCAGGTATACACTGCCCACATATTTCTTCTTAAATTCGGAGAGAAAGAAATCCCATGTCACTATTTCTGGCTGTACTTCACTGGATACCGTGTCTCACCATTCATAGGCATCATCTTGCAACAGAGATACAGCAGCTTCCAAGTTTTGCTCTGGAGTGCAGAGGAGTTGTTTTAAAACTCTGCCTGTTCTGTTCAACCAATTTTCGGCTGCAACAGAATCATCTTCTCTCTTGCCATAGAAGTCCACTGCTCCAAATTTTCTCAATTTCTCCAGGTGTGATTTTGGTTGTGGAGGTGGTGGTGGTGGTGGCATTACTCCAGCCATTTGTTTGAAAAATTCAGCCATTTGTTGGAACATGGCCTGTGGAGGCTGAGCAGGCTCTGCTTGAGTCAAGTGAGCAGTTCTCCCATACCCCCGGGCCTCACCGCTGCAGTGGAGCATGACTCTCCACTTCCTCCTCAACTGCCCTCTGAGATGTAGGGTCCATATCCTATTCAAAATAAGAAAAACAAACAGATCTGCAATAGTGTCACCTCGACTCTTACAAATGCAATGCATGGTATGGACTCAATCTAGGCCCAGAAACGCCTAAACCGTGCTCTGATACCAATAAATGTGACACCCCTTACCTGTGTACAGTATATCCGAGTAAGCAATGTCACACGGTGTATCGGCACACTCTATTTTACCTTGATCAATTTTTGTCATAGTTTTGAATATAATTTATGAAATATAATTTATTTTAAGCCATTTATCGAAATTATTATTTATTTGAGGTTCCGAAAATTTTAAAGAAAATCCGGCAGAGTACCGGCTAAAAATGGAGAAAATCGTTCTTCGGAACCTGTGAAAAACACTTTCTATATTCATATTCAATCATCTCAACTCCATTTATCAAAATCTCAACATTTTTCAACCATTCATTTCTCAATCATTCATCTCATTTGATAGTCATGTACCAGTCACAGATCAATATTCACTTTTCCATTCACAAACACAAATTTTCATTATTTACATGAAAATCAAAATACATTACATAAGTTTCATTTACACAAAGGAAAATAAAAATCAATTACAAAATACCAAAATGAAGCCTAGTGTCCTACCAATGCACTGTAGACGGTGAGGTGACACGGACACTATGCAGAGCTGCAGGATGGACTCACCCAGTCTGTGGTCTACTGGGCTCTCGATCAGTATCTCCAGAACCTACGCGTGGCAAAAGCAACACGCTAAGCAATAATGCTTAGTGGTGCAATAATAAAATAAAAGAAAATAGCAGAAAATAGATATGCATTGAATGTATATGTCTTATTTGTTTTGTATCTGTTATATTCATTTATTTCTTTAATTTTGTTCATTTTCATTCATTTGGTTGCCCAAGTAACCTATACTAGATGACTGGACTGGATAAACGGGTAAACTGGCACTGGGTATCTAGTACCTCGGGCCGTCACACCATCGGTCACATATGCATCTCCCGGTGTGCAACAGAACAGCTAATAAGCTGTAATAATATCAGGCACAAGGCCAAATCTCAATACAAGATCAGAATGGCTAAAAGCCATAAAATCACAGAATGGCATATTGCCATGTGCAGTACTACTAACTGAACCCTATTGGCATGCCAAACTATCCAAACCAATCTTGTTAGGTATACTAGGGCATTTGATACTTTTAAATTCTTCAATTTTTTAATTTCAAGTTTTGGTGTCACTATTCACCTCATAGGTCAACAAAAATGTTGACTTTTGGATAGAAAATAGGTACATTGGTTTTAACACTCCCCATGTACTACATTTTACATTTAAAACTTGTTGGAATTGAGCACCCATACCATTTCTAAACTTAAAACCAAGAGGGCAGAATTTTCAGTTTTTGAAGCCTAATTTTACTGTTCTATTAAGCACTGTTTCAGTGGGAATTTGAGGAAATAGTAAACATGAAAGTTGTTCCTTATTTTGTCTAGTTGAATTTCTTTTTTTGAATCACTCCATTTGGAGTTTTGTAGCTCCAAATATGGTCCAAAAACCACAGCTAGCCGAATTGGAAAAACTGCAGAATTACCAAATTTACAGTACCATGAACAGTGACTGTGACTGCCATTTTGGTTAGGTTCTGGTCATAATTTGGGGTAGGTTTCTTCATGAAAGTTGTTTGTCTATGTCTTAACTTGTTGCTGTAAAAATTTCAGGTCAATTGATCATTTCTACAGTGAGTTATTGCCACTGTTCATTTGGTCATTCTGCAGAATTGGCTTGCAGGGTACCCGGATTGGGGCCAACTTTTGGTCCTCTTGCTTTGGTCTTTTGGGCATGATTTCTTCAGAAAAAATGTACCATTATAAGTCTAGTTTCATGTACAATTGGCCAAACACCAATTGGACCAACACAGCCAAAGATATGGCAGTCCAAGTGAGCTGGAATCACAGCCACTCTGCTGCACTCATTGGGCAGCATACTCATTCACTTTGCCATGCTATATTTCAGTCCAAATTGTGGTCAAATTTCCTCAAATGGTCACTAATTGACCATTAGAATGTTCTTTAATAATTTCATAAGCCAAGTCCACATTTTACTCTCAAAACCCTAGTTTCCATTATAAATTTTCACAACATGCCTTAATTACTAACTCATTCACTAACCACATGCATACATGCTTTAAACATGATCTCTAATCCACTTTAAGTCCATCAAAACACTCCATCATTGTTCCTTCCTTAGGGCTGCCGAAATTCATAGTAGGCATACACACAAATTTGTTCATTTAATTCACAAATTCATGTTGATTTCTAGTCCCTAACATGGAAAATAAGGGTTTTAAGTAGATAGGTGCACTAACCTTTAAGTGGCACTTCTTGGACTTGTATTTTCCTTAGAATTTCTTCTTCTTATGGCTGCCTAGAGTTGTCTTGTGATGTGGGGATGACTTTTTGTGAAAGGATATTAGGATTTTAAGGTTGGTTTTTGGGAGATTTCAAGCTCAATTTGAGCAACAATGGAGGTTTGGCTAAGGATGGGTTTCGGCTGGTTTGGGAGGAAGGAGATGGATGCTAGCTTTTGGTATTTTTTTGGTCTTGTTTATCTCTTTTTATTAGTTAGTTAAATGGTTTTTCAATAGTGATTGGTTGTAGCTTTTAAATGACATCATCATATGTCATAAATTGCTTTATTTTGATTTTTCTTTTCTTTTCATCACTACTCAATTTCAATTTAATTTTTAGTAATGTTTCTTCATATTTTATGTCATATTAATTATTTACTTAACTGGACAAGTCGGCCAAAAATCACCTCTGAAGGCGAAATGACCAAAATGCCCTCCGTTTGGCTTAACGGGTCAAAATTGTCTGTACCGATTGAAAAATTTTTCTAAATATTTTCTTGGCATTCTAATGCCATAGGAACCTCAATGACCCTTCTCTGGAGTCCCAAAAATTATTTTATAAATTTTTTCCCGGGTCTAGGGCTTCTAGTTGCGAGAACCGCAACTTACCTCTGGTTACCCATCGCTTGGGCACCGGCTCATTTGACTTGGTTGTATTTTATTTCTAAAATTTTTACTAAATTTTTCTTATTAATATTTGAGTTAATTATGGTTCCTGACTTTAGTTTAAATATTTTTCCGGACGTTCTAGTTGTCCGACCGACACCGGCCACCAAACAAAGAGAATGTACTGAGTTGTCACGGAGGGTGTTACAAATTTGATCAATTTCCAAAGTCATATTTGCGATCATAAAATGGCAACACAATACATAATTAATCACAGAAGTCAAATTTTCAAGGATAAAATATTTAAACAAGAATTATTGTGCACAGACCTGACGTGAGTCGCCTCTAAGCCTTGACTCAGTCTCTCAGACTTCCAAGCCTTTTTCAGCTGAAACACACAGTTTTACAGTGTTTCAGTACCATAACTTAGCATAAATCCAAAAATAAATTCAATTTCACTTTTATCTAGCTTATATATGCTAAACTCGACGTTCTTTAAAATTTGTGTTTTGGGGTTACTATTCACTATACTATTCAAGTCAATTTGTTGACTTTCTAAGGCTTAATAGGTATGGAAACTCCAACTTCACCCACATACCACATTTTGGTCACCAAACTTGTTGGTTTTGGTCATTTTCTCAAAACTTAAGTCCTTTAGGCAAAATTGCAAATTTTCAGTTTTGGTGCCTTAGGTTGTACTATTCCATTGGTCACTTTACTGTTAGAATTTGATAAAACTTTCTTCATAGAAAATGTTCCCTAATGTCTTAAGTTTATTCTCCTTTTTGAATCACTCCAATTGGAGTTTTTTAGCTCAAGTTATAGCCATTTAAACTATGACTGCCGGATTGGATTCGACCTAGAATTCTGGGCAATTTTTGGTGCTGGTAGTTTTGGGTCACCAACTTGGGGTGGCCAAATGACTTGGTTAATGGCATAATTTGGGTTTGTTTCTTCATTAAAGTTTTAGGTCTATATCTCATCTAAACACTGGTAAAATTTCAGGTCATTTAGACCTTCCTAGCTCAAGTTATGACTAAATGAACAAACACTGCTCATTTGGTCAGTTTGTATAGGGCTGACTGTGATTTTTCAAGTTTGGTCAATTTATTCACTAGGTTTTGATCACTTTTTAGACATGGTTTCTAAATGAAAATTGTGTCATTTAGTGTCTATTTTCATTCCCAATTGGTCTCATACCAATTGGACTTGTAAATTTTCAGTTTTGGTCCCTCAAAGGGACCTTGGTCATGCTACCAGCAGCATGACCACATTGAGTCCAAACTTAACCTTAACTCCAACACTTCCAACACACTTCATTTGGTCAAAAATGACCATTTCTCACCTCAAACTAGGTCAACTACATCATTTCACTATTTCTCACATTTTTGCCTCCTAAACCCTAAGTGTCAAACCCTAATTCTCAAGTTGTTACATTCAATTAATTCTAAGCATACCAATATCATTCCTCAACTCCATTAGGCTTTCATACCTATTGAATTCAATCAAAACACAAGTATATTCATAGCAAACCCTAGCTAGATGAATTCATTAAAAGTCCCCTAACAATTGTTTTCTTTGATTTTTAAGTTTATTTCTAAGTTAGTTAAGCTATAAACACAACTAATTCAACTAGAAAATCAAATTTAGTTTACTAACCTTAGTGCAGAATTTTCTTTCCCTTCAAACCTCTTCCTTTCTTCTTTCTTTATTCTTCAATCACCTCTTCTAGTAGCCAAAACAAGCTTTAACCATGGTAGAGTAATTTTCTATGGTGAGATTTTTTGTTTTTCAAGCTCAAAGATGAGCTTTCATGGAGGTTTTAAGGGTGAGAGAGCTTTGGGAGAAGGAGAGAAAGAGAGCTATGGGAAAGAAGAAGATGGATCTTTTTTTTTTCTTCTTTTCTTTTCTTTTATGTAATTTGTCTTATGGAAGACCCAAAAATCAAATTAATTAGATTTATTAATTATAATCTTTATGGCATCATGCATGATGTCATGCATGATGTCATCTCCCTGCGCCTTTTTCATTTTCTACTTTTTTTTTATTTATTTTTCTATTAGATTTTTAAATTAATTCCTGACTCTAAAATTTTTTTTTCTTCAATTTTATTTGCCAGTTAGGTCAGGAGTCCGCTCTAGGGGTCAATTGACCAAATTGCCCCTCGCCGGTTCAACCCGGTTTGCAAATAATTCAATATTTCTTTCGGCTCCCTGATCTAATTATTTGACTAGCTTAACAGTTCGTTTTCGTAATTTTCTCTTTTCCACTGTGTTCGTAATAGTCCTAAGGACCACAGCATCACATTTTACAGTTCGAAATTTGAGTTTAAATCGACTTCGCAGTCATTCCTGAGAAGGTCACCCATCGCTGTGACTCTCGGCTCGTTTAACTTCTTGTATTCTGTTTTTCTTATTTATACTTAACTAATTGACAATTACTAATTATTTGTGTTTATGGCTTATCTAGTTGTCTTAAGTGTGGTTCTAATCCCCTTAATTGTTCGGATCGACTCCAGTAACCGGAACAGTATAATTTACCAGGCTATACAAGTAGGGATGTTACAATGGTAGTGAAAAAAGGCATGCCTGTAGATATAGCCATATGTTGAGAGAGTAAACCATGCAAATATTTATATTTAGTGCGTTTGCTTTTTTTTTTTTTACGTGCTTCCATGGTTCACAACAAAAATGTTAGTAAATGAACTCCCACTCTACTTTCCCTTCTGTGTTGATCTAGAGTTAGCCACGAACTAAGGTGATTGAAACTCCCTATCCTCTTCACAAGGGTGTAAATTTTCTTCTTAATTTCTAATTGATAGATAAGTAAATGAACTCCCACTTTCTTTCCATTGTATGATGATCTAGAGTTGGCCAAGAACTAAGGTGAGTGAAACTCCCTTTCCTCTTCACATGGGTGTAAATTTTCTTATTAATTCCTAATTGATAGATTAGAATTAGTTAATCTATTATCAAAGTTTAAATCGGAATGAGTAGGAATGCTTATTCAAAGAGTTTATAAGTCTCTATACATATTTGTAACAATATCATTTCTTCTTATAATGAATTACATCTCATTTGTAACTTCTTTTAACTATCTTGTAACAGAACTCTATATTTAAGTGTTGTACATTCACAAATGATATTTAGTATTTAGTCTTTAAGAATGCTACACTTTTATATTTATAAGGTTTAGTAGTTCCAAATCCCTTATGGATTTGAATAAAGTAGAGCTTACATGAAAAGAGTTGGATACATTGATATTTCTTCTAGTTAATGAGAATTTAATTATTGGAATAAAATTTAGGGTTAGTTAAGGCTTAACTTTTATTTATAAGTGCCATGGTTCACAGTTATTATAGTTGCCTTAATTTTTTTAAATGATTTATTGTTATTAAAAAGGTGATATAAGTATAAATGGTTTAACTATTTATCATATGGGTGAAAGGGGTGGTAGTATGTATATAATTCATATAAACCATTAACATAATTTATTTAGAAAGTTAGGACCAATTGAGGCATAAAAAATGAGCATATGAGTCTTAAAATATTTTGTTTTATTTTTATCTTCAAGCTTATATGAATGTGTGCTCATACATGCTTATTGAGCCTAAGTTGTTGGAGATTTATGTTGAGTTAAAGTAAGTAAATGCGTTAAATATGGATGTGACAAGTGAATTAAGTATATGTGAATATATACGCGAGTATGTTAGTATCTAGCATTAAAATTTTGAACTTTCATGAAGGACTTTAGGAGGATTTCTTTTCAAAAGATGTGTCTTTATAATAATATATATAAATAGGTTGTGCTTTTAAAGAGAATAAGCAAGGACCATCATAGCTTATTTACCCTTAAATTAGTTGTGGTGAGTCAAAACAGAGGATTACTCGCCTTGGGGCATGTTGTTAGCTGCCCATAGTTGTATAAATTGTATTTTAGGCTTGGGAAATGACCTTATAGGGTTTATCCATTCTTTTTTCTTTAATCCTTATTCCATAACAAGAGTAGAATTTTAGTAAATTGAATAACATATAAGACTACGTATAAATAAGTATAGATCTAGATAAACATTAAATGATTCTATAAATGATGAGCACTAAATATATTATTATGACAGTATTATTAAATGTTGTTACATTCATAAATCTATCCTTTAAAAAAATTGAAATTGTAGAAATGTGCAAGTAATGTGAAAGTTCTTCCAAGAATAAGGTAGTAAAGATGATTGATACTACAAATTTTATGAAATTATAAGAGAAAAGCACGTATAGAGAGTAGTTCCATATGGTACTCAAAATTTTCAAAATAGATTAGTTTCTTAGAGCTAGAGGAAATGGGAATCCATGCATCAACTTGTGGATAGCATGATACATATTGAATTAGGAGAAATAAGATTATGAGATCCCTTAAAGTATCTTAAATATGAGCGCGATGAAAAGAAATGCTAAAGCTAATGTCTTCAGTAGATTTTTAAGGTATAAATGAAAATTTTAGTTAAAAATTTAAAGGTTAAATGACATAAAATAAAGAGAAAATTTAATTTTCCCATAAAGCACATCATAAACGGGAGGTGAAAGTACAAAAATATATTTATCTAATAAAGCATAATAGTTTTGCTGCTAAAGGAATTTATAAGTTAAAAGTAGTTCTACCCACTAAAGTAAAGTAGCTTTGCTACTAAAGAAGAGTTGATTGAAAATGTAGAAGCAATTTAGCTGCTATATGATAAAGAGTAACTTTGCTAAGCAATCTCACTGCTAAAAATTTAAAAGCAGAATTTCTTATTAGAGATATGAAAGTAGCTTTGCTACTATAGATTTTAGAAGTTTACTTCTAAAAGTTAAAGATTAAGGTTCGCCTCCATATGTGTTTCCTCTCCACTCCATGGTGCGCATAAGGGCATAAAAGTAGAAAATAAATTATAAAGAAGATAATAAAGACAAAGGAATGAAGTTGCAGATGTAAGGAGAGTGTAAAATTATTAAGGAAAAAAATTAAAGAAAAACTAGAAATCCCTAAATTAGAATAAATGTAAAGGATACTGTTATTAGAAAGAAATGTTTATCATGGAACATAATTATTTGTTTCATAAAAATGGGTAAGAGGAGAAAAAAGGCATAAAGGATTTATGAATTTGCTCAAGAGTAAAGGCAAATAAAAATAATAAGTCGAAAAGTTAAAAGTATATATTAGATATTTATAGAAGAGCCTTCTAGCATGAATGTGTTGAGGGATTGTAGATGGGGCTATAGATAAATCAAAAGAGAAATAAATGTGTTTTTATGTGTGAACCTATACTTACTAGCGCTAGTAAATTGCAAAAAGAGTACAGTTTAATAAATAATTCGAGTTGCTATACATCATCAATTATATGGAAATAAAAGGAATACAAGCTGATTACTTTTATTAACTATTTACACTCAGTCCTTGCTAATGATCATTTTAATTTCCATAGGTCTTTGAAAGAAATAGAAGATTGAAATATTATAAAGGAGAAGGTATGCCTACTAGACGCGAGACGATTTAATACTGAGTCAATTGGCTTATGTACATAAGCATGGCACTTCACATTGTATTTACCTAAATTCATTTGCCATATATGATTTTTCAATGTAATTTTTAAAGTTTATCTGTAACACCCCCATTTGTATAGCCTAGTATATTTCACTGTTCCGGTGACCAGAGTCGGTCCGAACAATTAAGGAGATTAGAACCACACTTAAGACAATTAGAGAAGCCATAAATACAAATAATTAGTAATTGTCAATTGGTTAAGTATAAATAAGAAGAACAGAACATAAGAAGTTAAACGAGCTGAGAGTCACAGCGATGGGTGACCTTCTCGGGAACGACTGCAAAGTCGATTTAAACTCAAATTTCGAACCGTAAAATGTGATGCCGCGGTCCTTAGGACCATTACGAACACAGTGGAAAAGAGAAAATCATGAAAAAGAATTGTTAAGTCAGTCAAATAATTAGGTCAGGGAGCCGGAAGAAACATTGAATTATTTGCAAACCGGGTTGAACCGGCGAGGGGCAATTTGGTCAATTGACCCCCGAGAACTGACTTATGATCTAATTGTCAAATAAAATAGGAGAAAAGAAAATTTTGGAATCGAGAATTAAATTAAAGAACTAATAGAAAAATAAAAAAAAAGAGAAAATGAAAAAGGTGTAGGGAGATAACATCATGCATGATGCCATAAAGAATATAATTAATATATTTAATTATTTAGATATTTTGATCTTCCATAAGACAAAATACATAAAAAGAAAAGAAAAGAAAAAAAAATTATTAGTCTTCTTCCTTTCTCCCTTGCCGCCCTCACTCTCCCTCTCATCTCCATGAATTTTCCTCTATTAAAGCTTGCACTCAAGCTTTGAAATCCTTACTAAACCTCAACTTCTCCCATAATTGCTTCATAAAAACTTGTTCTAGTCACTTGAAAAGGAGATTGATCATCAAAGAAAGAAGAAAAGAAGAGAGAAATTAGAGAATTCAAATTCAAGTGAGGTAAGCACACCAATTTGAAAGTTTGAGATTTAGTAGTTGTGTTTATAGCTTGAGTTACTTAGAAATAAACTTGAAATGAAATAAAAACATGTGTGGAGGACTAAATTGAATTTCGGCCAGCAGGTGTATGGGAGTATAATTGTATGGTTTGATGGATTTGAATGAGTTTATGGACCTCAATTAGTTGAATGATTATAGTTAAAAGCTTTGAAATTAGCTAAATGCAACAATTTAGTGTGGTTAGGGTTTGGACTTAGGGTTTAGAGACAAAAAATGTAAGGAAGTGGTAAATGATGTCTTTGACCTAATGTGAAGTGAAAAATGGCCATTTGTGACCAAATGAAGTGTGTTGGAATGGTTGGAGTTAAGGCCAAAGTCGAATTGAGTGTGGTCATGCTACTGGTAGCTTGACCAAGTTACCTTTGAGGGACCAAAAATGAAATTTTACAAGTCCAATTGGTATGAGACCAATTGGGAATGAAAATAGACACTAAATGACACAATTTTCATTTAGGAAGCATGCTCAAAAAGTGACCAAAACCTAGTGAACAAATTGACCAAACTTGGAAAATCTCAGTCTGCCCCTGTACAAACTGACCAAATGAGCAGTGTTTGTTCATTTGGTCATAACTTGAGCTAGGAAGGTCTAAATGACCTGAAATTTTACCAGTGGTTAGATGAGATATAGACCTAAAACTTTCATGAAGAACACAAACTCAAATTATGTAATTAACCAAGTCATTTAGCCACCCCAAGTTGGTGATCCAAAACTGCCAGCACCAAAAATTGCCCAGAATTCTGGGTTGAGTCCAATCCGGTAGCCATGGTTCAAATGGCTATAACTTGAGCTAAAAAACTCCAATTGGAGTGATTTGAAAATGAGAATAAGCTTAAGACAATAGGGAACATTTTCTATGAAGAATGTTTTGCCAAATTCCAACAGTAAAATGACCAATGGAACAGTGCAACCTAAGGCACCAAAACTGAAAATTTGAAATTTTGCCTAAAAGACTTAGAATTTGAATAAACAATCAAAACCAACAAATTTAATGATAAAAATGTGGTATGTGGGTGAAGTTGGAATTCCCATACCTATTAAGCCTTAGAAAGTCAACAATTTGACTTGAATAATATAGTGAATAGTAACCCGAAATACAAAAATTTCAAGAACGTCGAGTTTAGCACATTAGAGCTAGGTAAAAGTGAAGTTAAATTTATTTTTGGATTTATGCTAAGTTATGGTACTGAAACACTGTGAAACTGTGTGTTTCAGCTGAAAAGGACTTGGAAGGTCTGAGTCAAGGCCTAGAGGCGACTCACGTCAGGTCTGTGCACAATAATTCTTGACTAAATATTTTATTCTTGAAAATTTGACTTCTGTGATTAATTATGTATTGTGTTGCCATTTTATGATACAAATATGACTTTGGAAATTGATCAGATTTCTCACAAATTATTTGATTAAATTGTTTTGAATTGATTTTCTGATTCACACTTAGCATGACAGAGCCTTATTATTTCTCCTCCATTTATGGGGTGAGATTAATTATTTTTCCTCCCTCTCTGGTTTACCAGTTGAGGTTGTAGATCGGATGAGTACTCATTAGCTAGCTAGCCACCTCCCTCATTGATTTCGATTAGTGGGGTTATAGATTGCTTTGTCGTGGTGTACAACACGGCATTGATCGGAAATTTTGTGTCATGACTTAAGTTGTGTATGACTTGGCAACACTGAGTTTATTAAATTATTTGACTAAATTGTGTTATTATGAGTTTTGATAATTTGTGAAATATGATTGAGAAATATTTAAATTGTGTTTTGTTAATGAATGATTTATGTATTGTATTTAAAATTTTTATTGTGCACCACTGAGTATTTTTATACTCAGCGATAGCTTATTTTGCTGTCGCAGATAAGTGCAAGGAGAAAGCAGCAGAGTGAGCTGCTATTGAATTGAGGACCCCATTGATCTTTTTGTACAGGTATTGTTTTATACCCTTGTAGTTAATTTTGATGTAAATATTGTAATATTTTATGTATCAATGTAAAGTTGAGCAGTTGTATAATAAATTGTAATAATATTATTTTTGGATTTTCTTCTATAAATTAAGATTTATATTTGTGAATTTCATACTATATGCACTGTGGATGGAATTATGAAATATCTTAAGTTGATAAATTGTTGGTTGAACTGTGGAATGATTTGAATTGTGTTGATTTGAGATTATTTGGAGGTTGGGAGTTGAGAAAATTATTGGAAGTGCTTTTTTTCAGGTATTTGAAGAACTGTGTTCTCAAAATACAAACGGAACTCTGTTAAAATTTTTATAAAATTTGCGGAAAAATAAAAATGGATAAAAATTTTTACTAGTCTTTAAGCTTTGAATAAATGATTTTAATTCATACCAAAATGCTTACCACTTCCAAAATGTAAGAAAATAGTTTTAAAATCCCTTGTAGTGTACTTAATGAATTATCGGTAGGTGAAGTTCGGTAGTTCATTAGGTATTCTATGGGATCATGTTATGTTTTACAGAGGAATAAGGTGTGACATTATCTTTGGTCTTAGAGTTGTTAAGTTAATGAGTAGTATTTATTTATGCAAGATGATAGATAAATTAAAGCACCAAATATAATAAAACAAATTTCATTTATTGTAAATTAATAAATTGTGGTTTATTGAATCTTCATAAAATTCTTAAGTATTTCACAGGTGAATTAGAGTAAAATAAAAAATGGACAAAATGTTATCAAAATATTGGTAGAAATTTAATGTAACATTCAGTGGTAAGAGGTACATAAAAGTAGAACAATAGGCCTAAAACATGATAAATGCATTGAAATCTATTTAACAATGGAAAATGCATGGTAATATTAAACATGATTGATATATTTGAAATTTTTTTAGTGTGCACTATGCAATATGAATAGTAACACTTAGGAATATAGGTGTTACAATATGCAGCAGAGCTATCCTGCGTACCCCACCAATTCCATTGAAGCTCAGCTTTCCAAGTGAAGAGTTATCAATATTGCATTTCAATATTGACGTAGCGTGTAGTGTGTAGAGATTGCCTCAAGAACAAATCTCCAAAGAACAATAAAGGTTTAATCTAAAACCTCAAGAAGAAAGAGATAAAAGTAAAGCAAAGATGCTTTATTGAAAATTGAAGAAATAAACAAAGTTACAAAATCTAAATATGATGGGGGGTTTTTATAGGGTTTGATAGTCCTAAACTAATTAGAATAAAATAACTATTATATAGGAGTTATGTAAACTTAAAAACACTAGGAAATCTAGATAAAATAGAAAAATAACTAATCCTAATTGAAATTGGATTACTAATAACTATTCCTATTAAAATGGAAAAATAAAATAAAGTTAATGCTCCACATCTGTAACATCCTCACTTTAGCTAGTCCGTACAGTCTACTGTTCTGGTGATCAATGTCTGTTCGGGCAGCTAGAATGTTTGAAATTATAAATAGACTAGAGTGAGGAGTTATAAAGAAACTAAACAATGCTCATAAAAATCAAGAAAAAATTTTTAGAAACGAAATACACTAAGGTTAAATGAGCTGAAACCCTAGAGATGAGTAACCCGAAGGGGAAGTGACGGTGAAGGCCGTTAGCAACCCTAGACCCTATGGAAAAATTATAAAATTCTCTTCAATTTGCAATCAACTATTGCCTGATGATGTGACAACCAGTCCATTCCCAAAATCACGTCAAACTCGTGGAAGGGTAACTCAATCAGGTCGGCCAAGAATTCATACCTCAATCCTTAACGCAACCCTTGTATACTTTGTTCACCACTACACTGTGGCCTAATGGATTAGTGACCGAATGTCTTGGTCACTCTCCTACCAAGATCCCCTTTCTACGGGTAGATTGATGCAGATGTATGAGTGAGTGGATCTGGATCCACCAATGCATGCACAGTGTAGTGTAGAGGAGAACGCACTCGATGACGCCTAGGGCATCTTGCTCCTCCCGAGCTCTCGTGGCATAATTTCTCGGCAGTGGTCCGTTATCCGCCTCTCGCTGGCTTAGATGCAGCCTCGTGATGGTCCAATGACCTCGATTTACAGATTTTCTACCTCTCGTGGTGCAGAGCAGTGTCGCTTGTGTTGGAGCAACAGTAGTAGTTCTGGTGACGCTTTAATCGATGCTCTGTGACCCACACCTCAAGCAGCACCGATTTCTCCAACACTCCTTATGCCACTTCAGCGGTGTGGACATGCGTAAGATGTTGGGGCTGGTCCCCTGAACCCCATCCCTGGAGAGCTGCCCACTGATGGTGTGGACTGACCTCTCCTAGGGGTGAACTGTGGCCTGGGCCCCTGAGACTGACCCTGACCCTGTGGCTGAGCTGAACTCTGTGCAGGAGGACCCTTGAACTTCTTCCCAAATGCAGGAGCTGAACTAGACTGACCCGGGCCCCTCTTCTGCTGTCTATCCCTTCTGGTCTGCTCACTGATTCTCACTTTTTCCACCTTTATTGCAGCTTCCACTAACTTGGTAAATTCTGTGATTCCCAAGGCAGTGAGCTGGATCTTGATGTTGTCATTTAGTCCCTCTTCAAATCTCTTGCACCTTTCAGCTTCATTAGGGACTATCTCCCTTCCATAGCGCTCAATCTTACGAATTCCTTCTCATATTCGCCACCGACGGTGTCTCGCCTCAGTTAATAAACTCTCTTCTTCTCTCTTCCGTATACAAGACCACATATTTCTTCTTGAATTCAGAGAGGAAGAAGTCCCAAGTTATAGTTTCTGGCTGCACTTCACTGGACACCGTGTCCCACCACTCATAAGCATCATCTTGCAGCAAAGATATGGCAGCTTCCAGGTTTTGCTCTGGAGTGCAGTGGAGTTGTTTTAGGACTCTGCCTGTTCTGTTCAACCAATTCTCGGCTGCAACAGAGTCATCTTCTCTCTTGCCATAGAAATCCACTGCCCCAAACTTTCTTAGTCTTTCCAGGTGTGATTTCTGCTGTGGAGCTGGTGGTGGTGGTGGTGGTGCTAGCATTACCCCGGCCATTTGTCTAAAGAAATCGGCCATTTGCTGAAACATGGCCTGTGGAGGCTGAGCGGGCTCTGCCTGAGCTGGTGGAGCAGGTTCTCCCATGCCCCCAGTCTCAGCTGCTGCAAGTGGAGCATGACTCTCCACTTCCTCCTCAACAGCTCTCTGAGATAAAGGGTCCATATCCTATTCAAAATAACAAAGACAAACAGATCTGCATTAGTGTCACCTCGACTCTTACAAATGCAATGCATGGTATGGACTCAATCTAGGCCCAAAAACGCCTAAACCGTGCTCTGATACCACTAAATGTGACACCCCTTACCCGTGTACAGTATACCCGAGTAAGTAATGCCACACGGTGTACTGGCACACTCTAATATACCTTACTTAATTTGTATCATGCTTTTGAAGCTAATTTATGAAATATGATTCATTTAAGCCATTTATCGAAATTATTTATTTATTTAAGGTTCCGAAAATTTTAAAGAAAATCCGGCGGAGTACCGGTTAAAAATGGAGAAAACAGTTCTTCGGAACCTGTTAAAAACACTTCCAAATAATTTCCAAACAATCCCAACTTCAATTTATCAACAAAATCTCAATATTAAGATCTCAACAACATTTCAATTCCAGTTCTCAATCATCCATCACATGTGATGATCACATATAAATCACAAGTAAACATTTAATTTTCCATTCACAAGTACAATTTTCATAATTTACATAAACATCAATATACATTACACATGTTTAATTACATAGGGGAAAAACAAAGTTAAGTTACAAAATGTCAAAATGACACCTAATGTCCTACCAATGCACTGCAGAAGTTGAGGTGACACGGACACTGTGCAGAGCTGCAGGATGGACTCACCCGGTCTGTGGTCTACTGGGCTCACGATCGGAATCTCCAGTACCTACGCGTGGCAAAAGCAACGCGCTAAGCAATAATGCTTAGTGGTGCAATAATATAATAAAGGAAAATAGCAAGAAAATATATGTGTATGCTTTCTTTGTTTGGTGTTGGTATATTCATTATTTCATTAACTTTGTTCACTTTTATTCATTTGGTTGCCCCAAGTAACCTACACTAGACGACTGGACTGGATAACGGGTAAACTGGCACTGGGTACCTAGTACCTCGGCCGTCACACCATCGGTCACATATGCATCTCCTGGTGTGCAAATGACTAACAATGTCAGAATAATATCAGGCACAAGGCCAAGTCTCAATACAAAGTCAGAATGGCTAAAAGCCATGAAATCACAGAATGGCATATCGCCATGTGCAGTACTACTAACTGAACCCTATTGGCATGCCAAACTATCCAAACCAATCTTGGTAGGTATACTAGGGCATTCGATACTTTAAAATTCTTCAATCTTTGAATTTCAAGTTTCGGTGTTACTATTCACCTCTATGGTCAACTAAAATGTTGACTTTTAGGTAGAAATTAGGTACATTGGTTTTGGCACTCCCAACATACCACATTTTGTATTTAAAACTTGTTGGCATTGAGCGTTAATACCATTTCTAAGCATTAAACAAAAGGAGCAGATTTTTCAGATTTTGTACCATAACTTTACTGTTCCATTTGGAACTGTTACAGTGGAAATTTGAAGAAATGGCAAACATGAAAGTTGTTCCTTATTTTGTCTAGTTGAATTTTGAATCACTCCATTTGGAGTTTTGTAGCTCCAGATATGGTCCAAAAACCACAGTTGGCCGGATTTCCATTCTGCAGAAATTACCATATCTACACTAACATGAACAGTGACTGCCACTGCCATTTAGGTTAGGTTCTGGCCATAATTTGGGGTAGGTTTCTTCATGAAAGTTGTTTGTCTATGTCTTAACTTGTTGCTGTAAAAATTTCAGGTCAATTGACCAAATCTACAGTGAGTTATGGCCAAATGAACAGTTACTGTCATTTGGTCAATTCTGCAGGGGCTGTTGCAGTGTGTCCGGATTGGGGCCAAGTTTTGGTCCTCTTGCTTTGGTCTTTTGGGCATGGTTTCTTCAGAAAAAATGTGCCATTATAAGCCTAGTTTTATGTCCAATTGGCCAAACATCAATTGGACCTACACAGCCAAAGTTATGGCTGTGCAAGTGGACTGAAATTTCAGTCACTCTGCTGCACTAACAAGGCAGCCTACACATTCACTTGGCTATACTATTTTTCAGTCCAATTCATGGTCAACATGCCTAAGATGGTCACTAATTGACCCTTATAATGTTCTTTCACAATTTCATAAGCTAAATCCAAGTTTCACTTCTCAAAACCCTAATGTCCAATTTAAATTACCCATAAACCTCAATTAGCACACTATTTTAACATCCATGCATATTCATACCTTAAACATCATTTCTATCCATTCTAAATTCATTAAAACAATCAACCTCATCCTTCCTTAGGGCTGCCGAAAATTGAAGATGCCCTAACACATATAATTTACTTCAAATTCTTACAATTTCTTAACTTAAAATGATGCTCTAACAAGGATTAAAGGAGTGAGAGTGAAAGGATAGCACTAACCTCACTTTAACCTCTTGTAGGGCAGATTTCTTCAAGCTAAAACTTCACTTTCCTTCTTCTTATTGGCTGCCAAAAGCTTCCCCAAGTGATATGGTCAAGGTTTAATGAAAGGGGTTAGGGTTTAGTGGTGTAACAAGGTAGGAAATTAAGCTTGCTTGATTGAACATCAATGGAGGGAGGAAGAAGAGAAACTCATGTTTTTGGCTGAAGAGAAGGCAGCTGGTTTTTGGTCTTCCTTGGTCTTTATTTAGCTCTTTTATTAGTTAGTCAAATGGTTACTTAATGGTGATTGGTTGGCAATTTTAAATGACATCATCAAGATGTCATAAATGAGCTTTTCTTTGATTTTTCTTTTCTTTTCATCACTACTCAATTTCAATTTAATTTATAGTAATGTTTATTTATATTTTATGTCATATTAATTATTTACTCAACTGAACAAGTCGGCCAAAAATCACCTCTGAAGGCGAAATGACCAAAATGCCTTCCGTTTGGCTTAACGGGTCAAAATTGTCTGTACCGATTGAAAAATTTTCCTAGGTATTTTCTTGGCATTCTAATGCCATGGGAACCTCAATAACCCTTTTTTGGAGTCCCAAAAATTATTTTATAATTTTTCCCCTGGGTCTAGGGCTCCTGGTTGCGAGAATCAAGAACTTCCTCCTGCTTACCCATCGCTTGGGCACCGGCTCATTTGACTTGGTTGTATTTTATTTTTAAAATTTTTACTAAGTGTTTCTTATTAATATTTGAGTTAATTATGGTCCCTCACTTAAGTTTAATTATTTTTTCGGACGTTCTAGCTGTCCGGACCGACACCGGTCACCGGAACAGTAGAATGTACGGAGTTGTTATCGGGAGGGTGTTACATTCTCTACCTTCTTCTTCCTTGCCGTCACCCACTCCCACCATAGCCACCATGAACAAGCTTTTAAAAGCTTGATTTCCCTAACTTTTACCCAACTAAACCTTATACTCCCAACACAAAAAAGTGTTCTTAAACCTTGGAGAGTCTTTTGGGAGCAAAAAGAAAAGGAAAGGAAGAACCCTAGCAAGTGGGAAACTTCACTCCATTAGAGGTTAGTGACCTAACCTTGAATTTCACTTTAAATTCATGTTTAAGAACTATAAATGAGTACAAATTACAAAGAAAATTTGTTAAATACCATTTGTATGCCATCCCTTAATTTTGGCAGCCTTGGTTAGGTTATGATTGTGATGAGTTTTATGGAGTTAACATGCTAGTATGGCTGCCCACAATATGTATCCCTTAAGTGGATTGATGAAATGCAATGATAATGCATGGTTTGTAATGTTGAGTTAGGGTTTGGGGTGGAAAAATGAGACTTGACCATGTGATGATGAAAGTAGGTTTTAATGGTCAATTAGTGACCATTTGGTTTTGTTTGAATAAAAAATGAAGTGAATTGTGTAGTGGGATTTGAGTTTAGTGTGGTTGCCCTTGGTGACCTGTAGGACTGGGCATGAGTCCAGCAGGTTTGGGCAGCAATAACTTGAATTGTAGAGGTTCAATTGGTGCAAGCTAATTGTATATGAAACTAGACACATAATGGCATAACTTTGGTGAAGAAACTATGCCCAGAAAACCAAACCAAGTTGACCAAAAAATTGCCCTAATCTAGGTGACCTACATTTTGCCTGGGCAAAATGACCAAATGAACAGTGTTTGGTCATTTGGCCATAACTCAGTGTAGAGAGGTCCAATTGACCTGAAATTTTACCAGCAACAAGCTGAGATATAGCCCTACAACTTGCATGAGGAAACTAACCCAAATTATGACCACAACATATTCAAAAAGTGAGTTGTAGTCACTGTTCCTAACACTGTAGATTTGGTCACTCTAGAAATTCTGGAGAAATTTCAATCCGGCCAGTTGTGGTTTTTCATCCATAACTTGAGCTAAAAAACTCCAAATGGAGTGATTCAAAAAAGAAAATGTAACTAGACAAAATAAGGAACAACTTTCATGTTGATCATCTTGCTAAATTCCTACTACAAAAATGACTAATGGAACAGTAAAGACAAAGCATGAAAACTAAAAATTCTGTCCAATTAACATTAAGTTTAGAAATGGTATTGGCAACCAATACCAACAAATTTAGAATGCAAAATGTGGTATGTTGGGAGTATTAGAACCAATGTACCTATTGTCTACACAAAAGTCAACATTTTAGTTGACCAATGAAATGAATAGTAACACCTAAACTTAAATTGAATTGTAAAGTTTAAAAGTGTAACATGCCTTAGTACACCTAGCAAGATTGGTTTGGATAGGTTGGCATGCCAATAGGATTTTGTTAGCAGTACTGCATATGGCTTCATGCCATTCTGTGTTTCATGGCTTCCCATGCCATTCTGTGTTTCATGGCTTCCCATGCCATTCTGTAACATAATAGCCTTTGGCTATGTTATTTGAGTTATTACACTCGGGTTTTATCCCTGATGATTATTACAGCTTATTAGCTGTTCTGTTGCATATCGGGAGACACAATGTGCTCGATGGTGTGATGGTCCGAGGTACTTAGTACCCAGTGCTAGCTTACCCGTTTATCCAGTCCAGTCAACTAATATGGGTTACTCGGGCAATGATAATAAATTTTACCAAATTTTAATCGAATAATACTGTAATAAATATTAGGAATTAAGTCTACCCAAAAATGTAAACATACATTATGCATACTTATTTTTATTTTATTTTATTTTATTTTATTTTATATTGTCACCACTAAGTAGAATTGCTTAGCGCATCGCTTTTGCCACGCGCAGGTACTGGAGATCTAGTTAGGGAGCTCAGCAGACATCAGACAGGGTGAGCCTTCAAATCTGCATCCGGAGTCCAGAGTCACCTCACATCTGCAGTGCATAAGGTAGGACATTAGGACTTTGGGGTAGCATTTTGTATTTTGTATTTTGTATTAGTTTTGGATTGTAACTATAAACTCTTGAAATTATTTGATGATGTAAATATATGAAATTTCATGTTATTGAAATTTTCTGTATAATGTATGTGGAAAAATGAAATGTTGAGAAATATGTATAAATGTACTTCAAGTGATGAAGTGAACATAAAAATTTCTGAAAATAGTATTGAGATTTTGAGATTGAGTTGAGATATGTGTGTATAATGGAGTTTGGATTTGAAAATTATATTGGAAGTGTTTTTAAACAGGTTCAGAAGAATTGTTTTTCCAATTTATAGCTGGCACTCCGCTAGATTTTCTATAAAATTTGCAGAAAAATTCAAATTTATCAAAAATTGAAAATAAATGAATTAAAAGGGATAAATTGTAATTGAAATATGAATTGGTGCTCCGGCACACTGAGTGGCATATCTTGCTCGGCTACACTGTAGACGGGTAACGGGTGTCACAACATCATTCACCCCCACCTGAAAAAAGACTCATCCTCGAGCTTGTTTTCGGATACTCAAGTGCAAAATTAGGCAGGTATGAGTACAAATCAGCCACATTGAAGGTTGTGGAAGTGTTCCCCATCCAATATGGAAGATCAACAACATATGCATTATCATTAATCTTCTTAGTGATCTTAAAAGGACCATATATCCTTTGCTTAAGCTTATGGTGTGCCCCAACAATCCTTGCTTTGCTCATAACACCATGACTTCATCTCTTACCTTAAATACTTTGAATCTTCTATGTCTATCCACAGCTTCTTTGTACTTTGCGTTAGCTCTCTCAAGCCTTTTCTTCACATCCTCTTAAACTGATTCCACTTGTTCAGCAAGATTTCTAACAACTACACTCAAACCCGAAACCTTTAAAAGCTTTACCAAGTCTAAGGCATGACTAGGTACCTTAGTGTACACGATAAAGAATGGAGTCCTTCCCATAGAACTATGGATAGTGTTGTTATAAGTAAATTTAGCTTGTGCTATGCAAAGTCCCATTGCTTTGGTCTATCCTTGCAAATGCTTCTTATTAAATTCCCTAAGGTTCTATTTGCCACTTCTGTTTGACCATTAGTTTAGGGATGTGCCGTGCTACTAAACTTTAATGAAGAATCAAATAATCTCCATAAAGTGATCAAAAAGTGACTTAAGAACTTGGTGTGGTGATCAGATGTGATGGTCTTGGGCACTCCATGCAAGCATAGAACCTCCCTAAAGAACAATTTAACTATAGAAGTTGCATCTGCTGTCTTCTTTCAAGGTTGGAAATGTGCCATTTTAGAGAATCTATCAACAATAACAAAAACTGAATCCATACCTCATTGAGTTCGTGGTAAACCCAACACGAAGTTCATCAATAGGTCCTCCCATATAGCATTTAACATGGGCAAAAGCATGTAAAGGCCTGTATTTTGTGTTTGTCCTTTGCATGTTTGACACAAATAACATCTAGAAATAATGTGAGTCACATCCCTCTTCAATTTAGGCCAACAATAACTACTTTTCATAGCTTTTATGGTCTTATCCCTTCTAAGATGCCTTGTTAAGCCACCTCCATGCAAATCCCTAATGACTTTCTCATGAATAGATGTACAAGGAAGACAAAGTTGTCTACTTTTCATGAGATAGCCATCATGCACAAAATAATCATCATGGGATTGGTTTAGCATACATTTACCCCATACTTCTTTAAAATCCTTATCATTCATATATAAATCTTTCAAATGCTCAAATTCTTCAATCTCCACACTAAGGGTTTTAATTAAGGCTACCCTTTAACTTAAAGCATCAGCTATTACATTTTGTTGCCCTAGTTTTTCAATAAACTTGTAAGGGAATTTATCCACAAAAGCTAACCACCTAGCATGCATATCATTCCTAATTTGCTTTTAGCTTCCTAAGAACTTAAATGCTTGGTGATCAGTATAAAGTATAAATTCTTTTGCAATTAATTAGTGCCCTCATGTCTTTGAAGCGCTTATGAATGTATAAAATTCTATATCATAAGTAGACCATTTTCTCCTAGCCACACTCAACTTCTCACTAAAGAAGGCAAATGCTCTTTTTTCTTAGGAAAGCGCAATCCAATTTGGTTTGATAAATCCGCAAGTATACAAATCATTCAAATAGTAAAGAAAAGATATCATCCAATAGGGGTTTGTTGTTTGAATACCAAACTATGAATGTTATGATTATTTGGGCTATCAATAAAGTGTATCGAAGTTAAAGGAAGTAATTGCAGTAATTTAATGGAAATATAAAGAAATAAGCAATAAGACAAGCAATGAAATCTCTAAACTATATGTAAGTCACTAAATTAACAATGGGTATATAAAACTAGAATTAATAAATAGCAAAGGTGATTCAAGAGTTGGGGGAATTTTACTGAGGTTCGGATAAGTAAAACCAATTTTAAGAGAAATACAAGTTTGAAGTTGATTATGATTTTCTTTAATTT
Source organism: Hevea brasiliensis (assembly GCF_030052815.1). NCBI lineage: Eukaryota > Viridiplantae > Streptophyta > Magnoliopsida > Malpighiales > Euphorbiaceae > Hevea > Hevea brasiliensis. Next base: position 55,060,109 of record NC_079505.1, read on the forward strand.
CTCTTTTAAGCAAACTAAAGAGTGTTTTAAGAATAACCAAATCCCATTCTCATGCAATGTTTGATTGCCCAAAACCCATTAAGCACTTTAATCAACTATAAAATTCCTCTTAATCCATTAGTTTATCTCTAATACTAGATGATTAAGTTCAATATCTTGATTATTTATCAAAGAATTTCACCTCTCGGTTCTTCAATCTAAGATTAAGAATAAAACCTAAAGGTACCAATAATGGGTATGTAAATAAAGCACACAATATATCAATCAAAACTTATATATATATATATATATATATATATATATATATATATATATATATCAAAATCTAGTTAAGACCAGTTCAAATCCACAAAATATAAGTCTAATCGTTACACCCAACTCTGAAATCTCAAGTATCTAGTCACTCATAGTTGTCTTTATAAGAAAAAAATATGAAACAAAGTAAATAGACATGGAGATAGATTGAAAAAAAAAACCCCAAAAGAAGAGGATCCAAATCTCTGAGAAATTGAAGCTGGAACATCACTTGTAGAGGTAAGACTTCTCTAAAAATGGCATTTTTGCCTTTTCTCCCTCTAAGGGTTCTCTCTCTTCCTCCTTCTAGTAAAAATGAGAAAATGATGCTTATATATATCCCAAAATTTTGTCCTAAAGTAGGCTAAAAAGAGATAAAGACAAAAGATATAAATGGTGTGAAGTGTTTGAATTTAGTGATTTTCAAAACGCCCCATGTTGGTTTAGAAGAGGAGCTTTAGATTTTGCACTAGCCATCTGTACTGAGCATGTTGAAGTTTCTGAAACTTTCAGCAAGTTTTTGTCCTAAAAATTAAGGCTGCACGACCTAGTGCTGAATACTACTAGAAACAGCATGCCTCATGTGGACTTCTATTCACTGAATCTTAGCTATGCACATCCTGCAACACGAGGCATGTTAAGGTTCTTAAAAATCTTAGCTTGTGTGTTCTATTAGGCATATTTTCTTCACTTTCCTCATAACTTTAAGCTTCCAAATCATATTAAATTTCTCCCATATATACCTTTTTGCCTTCAAATCATATTAAAACCTATTAAAAACATCAAAATTTGAAAAATCAAGTATAAAATAACAAAAATTAACAAATTAACTAAAATAAGCACTAAAAGCATAAAATTATTAAATTAAAAGGGCAAAATCAATGCAAAACTAATCTAAAATACCTATATGAAATAAGCTTATCAAATTCCCCCTTTGCTTGTCCTCAAGCAAATTAAAAACAATAAATGTAATTGGGGTACCTTTCCTTAGATTTATGAAAATCACTCATCCAAGCTTTTCAAGCTTACCTCTAGCCATCGACAAACCATATACCCACCTTCAAGATACAAGGAATTCAATCCTTACCAATTTTATCAACGGTTAGCCTTGGGTCAATTATCCATCTCATCAAACCCAAACCTATCAATTACAAAGAGAAATCTTGCCCAAATAGGCTCTAGAATAATTTATAAACTAAAGTGTCTCAAATCATGATAGAAATATATAGATCAATGAATGATATTCCAATCCCATAGGCAATCCTCCTATTCCAATCTCCACCAATATAGCAAAATACTATCAAAAGATCAAAAGGACTTTTAAGGGTTATAATGGAGCTAAGGGGTAATGACTTGGCTAACAAAGAAAAGATAAAGGAAACAAAGCATGAGAATAATTAAATTATTAAAAATCAAGATACATATTTTCTTTTTAATATGTTTTTTGAATCAAATGGGATGAAGACTTTACAACTATTCACCAATGCTAGCATACTTGAGACTCTAAGAGGGACTATATAAATTGTTTGTAATATGTCATAGAGTATATCAATATTGTGTTGTATCATGTAAATAATTATTCTCATTTAATAGCAATTATTTTTTTCATTCATGTTCAATTGGTTTGAATTTAATTTGAAAAGGCCCTTTAATATCTTAATAGATGTTTTATTCTTAAGTTGTTAAGAATATGAGTGGTAGAACTATCTATTACAAGTATTATAAATTTAGTTCACAATCTAAGATACTTCATTGGGCAGACTTATCGAGAAAGATTGTCACTTGTATTTGTTTCCATGGATTAGTATGAGATACTAATAAGATGAAATGGTGAGTCTCATACTATATGTCAAACATGGTGGGCAGTTATATGATAAGTAGGCCGAACTAGTGACACAAGATGACCTGTACATGGAGTTTACTCTTATCAATACAAAGTCATCTAGATCATAATAGTGAATATAATCCCTTGACCTAAGATAACATAGTTATCTTATATATAGGTGATTTGAGTTTAATGCTACTTTCATACTTGTACTAGGTATGAGTATATGGGCATGTATTAGCTCCGACTAGTTATATATGAAGATAGGTGTTAGTCAAGTGGGGATCCATTACCTTAAGTAAATAGGGATAAAATCCTATATTCATTTGATTGTTCTTGATGATTCTAGCTCTTGGCTAGGATAGATAGACTTAGTCAGAAAATAGTTTCTAACAAGTAAGTCTTATTAATCAAGAATTAGAATCAAAAGAGAACATAAGATTTAATACAATTATAGTTTGGCATAAATCATGACTCTAACTTGAATTGGGATTTTATAATGGAGAAATTCTAGTGCATGGTATTTATGATCTAAGGTTCATGAATTGGAGAACTAATTCATAATTAATTAGATAGTCATAACACATAATGCTGGATGTTAATTATAACTTATGAGAACTTGAATGAAAAGGAAATTTCATTTTGAGTTTGGAATAGGTCCAATAGTATTAAGGAGTTAATATTATACTCAGTGTCAATTAGTGATAAACCTGGCAAGTCACACACATAATAGCAAATTGATCAAAGCAAAATTAATTTAATTAATGGATTAAAGTGTTTAATTTATAACACCCCGAACCACCGAGTTATGAATAGTATCATTTTTTGTCTGTGACTACTACTATTCAAAGACACCTTGAAGACCAAAAATAAAGGAAAATTAATAGAGATAGACACAATAAAAATTAAAATGAAGCAAAAACATAAGGACTGATTGGGTATTATGAAAAAGAATGATTATGACCCGATAAGGGGAATTTCAGTCAATTCACTTCAAGAGTTGACTTTTGACCAAATTGTAAATTAAATTAAATGAAAATAATATATTGAATTATGAATAAATTTTGAGAAAAATAAAGTGTAAATGTAGAAAGAAAAGAAAAAAAAAGATTAAGTTTAATTACATTTAGGACACAATTAAAATTTATAGTTAAATAAGTAAATTTTGGGGGATAATTATATAAGAGATAAGACAAATTTCACTTAAAATTAAAAAGCCATTTCTTTTTTTTTTTTTTTCTCTCCCATTGTGCTGCCCTTACACTCTCTCCCTCTCCCTCTCTTTTTCTTTCTTCTTTCTTCATTCTTTCACTTACAACCTCTCTCAACCCTTGATTTTCTCCACTTTTTCTCAATGGGTTTTTTATCTAATTGGTAGAAACATCAAATTTATCTTTGATTGAGAGATTAAAAGCTAAGAGAATAAGAAAATTGGAAGAAATTAAAGATTAGAAGTGATCACTTAAGAGAAGTTTCTTTTCTTGCTTAATTAGTTACACAAACTTTAAATCAAGTTAGATTGTGATAAAATTTCACGAGAAATTAAAAAGAATCACACATGGAACCTAAACTAGAGTTTTGGTCAATTTGGAGAAAATTAGGGTTTGATGTATTTTAATATAATTGATGATGAAATCAAGCTTAGTTGAAGTAGTATGCATGATTGGGGTAGTGTAATTGCATGAGAATTTCATAAATTGAATTATGGAAGAGTAGAGTTCATGGAGAAATTAGAGCTTTTGTGCTAGGGAGTGAAATTGATGTGGGTAATGCTAAATTATGACTAATTAGCAAGAATTGAATGTGGTTTAATGTTAGTTGGTAGAGGGAATTGATGGAATGACATGTATTAGGGAAAATTGCAAACTAAGGCTTATGTAGAATTGGGGCTTTAATAGTATGCTATGCAATTGAGGTTTATAAGACCTAATTATAGTCATTTAACATAATTTAGTTGAAAATGTATGCTGAATGGATGAAGTGCACATGATTAGTGAAGTAAATGTTATAGAATGGCATGAATTGTGAAGTTGGAAAATTAGAAGTTTGAAGAAAATTTAGGGTTTTTGTGCTAGGAAGTGCTATGGATGTAGTAATGCTAAATTATGGTCATTTGGGGTGAATTAAATGTGAATTGAGGTTGGTTAGTGGAAGTAATTGAAGAAATGAAAATTTAACCTTTGGGCAGAATTTTGCACACTAAGTTTAGTGTGTTTGGAAGCCCATAACTTTAACTACACAACTCCAATTAGTGTGAAACTAATTTAAAATTAAACTTAAGACATAGGGCTAGAAATTTCATGAAGATACCCTGCCTCGAAAATGACCTTAAGCTACCCAAAATGAGCCTCGAAACTGGAGACAAAAATCTGAACCTGCACAAATTGACCATATAAACAATAAATTTTGGAATGCCATAACTCTCTCTAAAAAACTCTTATTTAGGCAATTCTTGAACTAATGGAAACTTAAAATATAGTAGAACATTTCATATGAAGAATGTCGGGCCAAATTATGGACTTAACTCGATCAAATTGCTAAGCAAAGTTGAGTCACCAAATCTGCCAAAATCTAGAAATTTGCAAATTGATCATATGAACAGTAAATTTTGCAAGGCTATAACTCTCTCTAGAAAACTCCAATTTAGGTGATTCTTAAACTGATAGAAACTTAAAACATAGTAAAACATTTGGTATGAAGAACTTGAAGCCTAATTATGAACTTAACCCAACTAAATTGCTGAGCAAATTTGAATTAATAAATCTACCAGAATAATGAATAGTAATTTTTGCGTAGTCATAACTTTCTCTAGAAAACTCTGATTTAGATGATTCTTAAGCCGATGGAAATCTAAAACATATTAGAACATTTCATATGAGGAACTTGGAGCTAAATTATGAACTTAACCCAATCAAATTGTTAGCCAAAGTTAAGTCACTAAAGCTACCAGAATCAGCCTCACGTGAATAATAATCACTCTTTTGGTCATAACTTTGGCTACACAACTCCAAATGAGGTGATTCAAAAAGGAAAATAAAGATGAGACCTAGAGGGATAATTTTCATGAAGAACACCCCACCAAAATTATGATAGAAACTAGGTAAAAATTGGGTTCAAAAATTAGGACACTAATATGTCCAAAAGTTAAAACACTTCGAAAATTGCCAATCTAACTTAGGGAGGCATTAGACATTATGAAATGAGTTTTGGCAATAATTGGGATGAGTTTTAAAACATTATACTTGTGTATTTTCAGTAGAAAATGAAGTTGGGACGGACAACGAGAAGTAAGTAACGACAAAGGAGATTATTGTAGGTTTGTGCACAACTAACCTTTTTCTTCATTTTTAAACTTGTAAATTGTTTAGAATGTGTTTATTTGAATGAGTTTGCTTTGAAAGAGTTTACATTGAATGAAATATGATTTTTCTCTTGCATTTGAGAAATTTGGGTGTTGCCACCTCTATATAGATTTTATGATGATTTGAATATGTTTATTATTTGCAAATGTGATTTTTGATTTAGAAACTCTTGAAAATTGTTTTGAAACCACAGTTAGCATGACAGTCCCTTTTGAACTCTCTAGTAGTAATGACTACTTAGGGTTTGATATTTGATATGATTATGTCCCTCCATTAATAACGGTTAGTGGGGTGAGACTATATGAGTACTCATTAGCTAGCTAGTCCTTCCCTCATTAATAACGATTAGTGAGGTTGAGATTGCTTTGTCGTGGTGTACAATGTCACACCTTACCCTTCTGCAAAGCATAACATGATCTCATAGTATATCTAATGAATTACTAACTCTGTTTACAGATAACCTATTAAATATACTACAAGGGATTTTAAAACAATTTTCTTACTTTTTGAAAGTGGAGAGCTTTTCTAGAAGGTATTAAAAATATTTACTTGAAGTTTAAAGATTTGATACAATTTTTGTCCATTTTGATTTTTTCGCAAATTTTGAAAAAATTTCAGTAGAGTGCCGGCTGTATTTGAGAAAACTGAAAATTTTACTTATGGAAAACACTTCCAATATAACACATCATCAACTCACAACCACCATCATAACTCAAATCAGCACAATTTCCTCCAAACTCCACAATTCAATCAATATTTCACAACTTAAAATTTCAATTCAATTATTTCCAAAAATAGTAATAATTAATTTCATACACATTGCATTAAAGAAAAATTAATTTAAATTTATCAATCCAAAAATTACATCAGAAAATCCAAAATAATATTATTACAAAATCTGTACAACTGCTCATGATCAATTTATAAATGTACATACAATCAATTATATCAAAATAAACATGTACAATCAGGGTATAAAATTATACCCGACAAAAGGTCCAGAAGTAGCTCTGAAATCCTTAGCAGCTCACTCTGCTGCTCTACTAGTCTCTCTATCTGCAACAGCAATAAACAGTCATCGCTGAGTACTATGACTCAGTGGTGCACAACATACTAAAATAAAATTTTATGCATAAATCAAATCACATTTATTCAAATATGGTACTGAAAATGAAAACAAATACAAAACATAATTTATAATTTTAGTCAAAACAATCTCATTTCAGAAGTCCCAAAATAAATTTCATAAAAACACACAGTTATATCATGCCATCAGTATAATGTTCATCTCAATAGCTGGAGGCTTATGAGGAACCTCAAAGCTAGCTAGCTCAAACTATGGGTACCCATTTAATTTCTTCCTCTACTAGCACACACCTCAACACTTTAGCCAGAGAAGGAATTTAAAATTCAAAACTAATTCCTCCCACTAGCATGCTAGTGAGCCATTAAGATATATGGTCATGACACTGTGGTTTCAAAACTATCTTAACATTTTACTAAACATTTATTGACAATTCAAACACATACAATTAAATTTCCAACAATTTAAGTCAAAAGCATAATATTCATTTCATTCACAAATTTGCAATAAAAATAAATCACAATTTATTCATCAAAACAAATTGTCAAGAGAATTTACAGAGAAATTTTATGTTGTGTACAAACCTTGTGCGAGTCGCCTCTAGGCTTTGACTCGATGTCTCAGGTTCTTTCTCAATATTCTTTTCAACTGAAACACACAATTTTGTAGTGGTTCAGTATCATAACGTATAATAAATTCAATAATAAATTCATAATTACTTATGTCTAGCTCTAATATGCTTAATTTAACATTCTTTGAATTTTGCATTTCGGGGTTACTATTCATGATACTATTCAAGTCAAATTGTTAACTTTCTTATGCTTAATAGGTATGGGAATTTTAATTTTACCCACAAACCACATTTTGGTTGCTTAATTTGTTGATTTTGGTTGCCCCTTCAATTTTTAGGTCTCCTAGGCAAAATTTTAAATTTTTCAGTTTTGATGTCCTATTTTCCACTGTTCCATTGATCATGTTGTTGTGGAAATTTGGCTAAGTGTTCTTCATAGAAGTTGTTTCTTATTGTCTTATCTTTAATCCCCTTTTTGAATCACTCCATTTGGAGTTTTGTAGCCCAAGATATGGCCATTTGAACATGGCTGGCCAGATTAGTTTAACCCAGATTTCTTGGCACCTAATTTGGTTCTGATAGTTTTGGACCACTAAAATTAAGTGGCAAAACGACTGGGTTATGGGCAGAATTTGGGTTGGTGTCCTTCATTAAAATTGTAGTTCTATGTCATATCTTTCCAATGCCATAAAAACCAGGTCATTTGGACCTGTATAGCCTAAGTCATGGCCAAATGAATCATTTGGTCATTTTGGTACAGTGGCAGTGCACTCCACCTGGATTTTACCTAATTTTTCACTATGTTCATGTCCTTTTCTAGGCATGGTTCCTAAATGAAAAATGAGCCATTATGTGTTTATTTTCATTCCCAATTGGCTTCGCACAAATTGGGTTGGTAAAGTTTCAGTTTTAGTCCCTGAAAGAGACCTAGGTCAAGCTGCCAGAATAGTGACCCTAACCAATCCGAATTGCACTTGGTTTCTACCAATTCAAACATACCACAAATGGTCCCAATTGACCATTTCTGACTTCAATTAGGGTCATTTGCACCAATTGACTATTTCCCCAATTTTTCCCCAATCTTCAAGATTCTTAAGAACCCTAATTACACAATTGTGCAATCTAATACAATTAAAGTTTATAATCATTGTCTACATGCTTAATTCAACCTAATTAACCATTCAAGTTCATCAAAATCTTGCAAATAAAGTCCCTCCCCTATAGCTGGCTGAAATTTCTATTTGGTCCTTCCATGATGGTTTTTGTTTGAATTTAAGTTCAATTCTAGGTGAACTTAACTAAGAACATGAAAATTTAACAAATGATGTCAAGTTTAAGTACTAACCTGTATTTGATTTCTACTTCTTCAATTTCTTCCTTTTTCTTTCTTTCTTTCCTTCCTTAAACTTCTTCTCAAGTGAAGATAACAAGCTTTTATGAGGTAATTGTGGGGGAAATTAGGGTTAAGTGAGGGAAATCAAGCTTAGAGCATGCTTTAATGGAGGTTTGTTAATGGAGGTGGGAGTGGAGCATGGGACGGCCGAAAATAAGGAAGGAGAAGAGAGTGATTTGCTTTTTAATTTTTATGTATTTTATGTGTCATTTTATGTATTTGACTCGGTCAATTATTGGGGGCAAATTAATTTTAATTTTTGACATCATTGTTGATGTCATCACATGATATAATAAATCAACTTTTCCTTACTTTTTCTTTTTCTTAAAATTTTCAATAGTTCTTTAATTTAATTCTAGATTCTGAAATTTTCATTTCTCTGATTTTATTGGACAGTTAGGTCAGAAATCACCTCTAGGGGTGAATTGACCAAATTGCCCCTCGCCGGTCTGATCCGGTTTGCTAGTTATTCAATATTTATTATTTGACCTGCTTAACAACTCTTTTATGTGATTTTCTCTTTTCCACTATGTTCGCAATAGTCCTTAGGACCATGGCGTCACATTTTCTGATTCAAAATTCGGGTTAAGACTGACCTCGCAGTTATTTTCCGGGAAGGTCACCCATCGCTGTAACTCCCAACTTATTTAACCTTTTATATTCTGTTTTTCTTATTTATACTTAACTATCTAGTAATCACTTATTATCTGCATTCAGAGCTTATCTAGGTGTCTTAGATGTGGTTATAATTCCCTTAATTGTGCAGACCGACACCGGTCACCGGAATAGTGAAATATACCAGGCTATGCAAATAGGGGTATTATAATTCTCCCCCCCCCCCCCTTAAAATAAATTTCGTCTCGAAATTTTACATGGTATTAGTCTCTGAACAGCAGTGGGTGCTGCTTCCTCATGTCCTCCTCAAGTTCCCAAGTAGCCTTCTGGCCTGAGTGATAGTTCCATAGCACCTTTACCAATGGTATTTGCTTGTTCTGTAGCTGCTTCACCTTATAAACCATAATCTCTATGGGTTCTTCTTCATATGTGAGGTCTGGATTTACTTCAATTTCTTCCATTGGTAATACATGAGATGGGTTAGATCTGTACCTCCTCAACATAGACACATGGAAGACGTTATGCATCTTCTCTAACTCTAGAGGTAGTGCTAAATGGTATGCCAAAGGACCTACTCTTTCCAGAACCTTATATAGCCCGATGAAATGAGGACTCAGTTTCCCCTTTCTACCAAATCTCATAATTTTATTCCAAGAGGAAACCTTGAGGAATACTTTCTCACCCACTGTATACTCAATATCCCTTCTCTTCAGATCAATATAGGACTTATGACGGTCTGATGCAGATTTGAGTCGATCTCTGATTAATCTGATTCTCTCCTCAGTCTGCTGAATAATTTCGGGCCCAATCATCTTTCTTTCACCCACTTCATCCCAACATAGGGGAGTTCTGCACTTCCTGCTATAAAGCTTCATATGGAGGCATCCTAATGCTTGATTGGTAGCTGTTGTTATAAGCAAACTCAATCAGAGGCAAGTGTGTGTACCAACTGCCCTCAAACTCAATTACACAAGCCCGTAGCATATCCTCCAATATATGTATTACCCTCTCAGACTAACCATCTGTCTGTGGATGGAATGCTGTACTGAAGTTCAATCTAGTTCCTAAGGCTCTCTGAAGACTACCCCAGAATCTAGAAGTGAATCTAGGGTCTCTGTCTGATACAATTGATACTGGCACTCCATGAAGTCTCACTATCTCATCAATATACAATTTGACCAATCTTTCCAAACTATAGTCCATCCGAACTAGTAGAAAATGAGCATACTTGGTTAGTCTGTCAATAATGACTCATACTGCATCATGACTCTTCTGTGTCCTTGGACCCATACTACATCATGACTCTTCTATGTCCTCGGAAGTCCCATCACAAAATCCATAGTTATTCATTCCCATTTCCATTCAGGCACTGGTAATGGATGCAACAAACCAGCTGGTACTTGATGCTTTGCCTTCACTTGCTGACAAGTTAGGCATTTGGATACAAATTCAGCTACATCTCTTTTCATACCCATCCACCAGTAATGTTCTTTCAGTCCTCTGTACATTTTAGTACCACCAAGGTGCATAGCAAAAGGAGATTCATGTGCTTCCTTCATAATGATTTGTCTCAAGTCAACGTCATTAGGAACGCACATTCTGCCCTAGTGTAGCAGTAGACCATTTTCTCGCACTGAGAATTCAGATTTCTTACCTTGCCAGACTTCTTCCAGTAGTTTCTGATATCTTTCATCATTTTGAGTAGCCATTCTGATCTGATCAATCAACACTGGCTGTACATGCCATGCAACTACTGTCTGCCCCTCCTCATTAATCTCTAAGCTGGCATGCAATGCTCTCAACTCATGTACCATAGACAAAGGAGAAACTCTCAGACTTGCCATAATCTTGCGACTTAAGGCGTTAACCACCACATTAGCTTTCCCTGGCTGATAGTCTATCAATCAATCATAGTCTTTTATCAACTCTAACCATCTCCTCTGTCTCAAATTCAACTCTTTCTGAGTGCCCAAATACTTCAAACTCTTATAATCTGTGTAGATGTAACACTTCTCCCCATATAAGTAGTGTCTCCAGATCTTAAGAGCAAATACAATAATTGCAAGCTCCAAGTCATGTGTCGGATAGTTCCTCTCATGTGGTTTTAGCTGGCGTGATACATATACAATGACATTCCGATCTTGCATTAATTCATAGCCTAACCCATTATGAGAAGCATCACTGTAAATTGTGCATTCTTTGCCCGGTGTAGGTAAAGTAAGGATTGTAGCTTCAGTGAAACATTTTTTTAACTCATCAAAACTCTGCTACCCCATCCACTAAAATTTCACATCTTTTCAAAGTAGCTTGGTCAATGGAGATGCCAACATGGAGAACCCTTTCACACAACGACGGTAGTATCCAGCTAGACCCAGAAAACTGTGAATCTCTGTGACATTTGTCACACCTTACCCCTCTGTAAGGCATAACATGATCCCGTAGAATACCTAATGAACTACCGAACTTCATCTACCGATAACTCATTAATTACTCTACAAGGGATTTTAAAACAATTTTCTTATTTTTGATAAGTGTTGAGCATTTTCTAATAGGTATTTAAAACATTTAATTAAAATTAAAACTAGTTATTATTTTTGGTCCATTGTATTTTTCTGTAAATTTTATAAAAATTTTGCTAGAGTTTCATCTGTATTTTGAGAAAACAGTTCTTCAAATACCTGAAAAAAACACATCCAATAAATTTTCTCAACAACTGCTTCAAATTCACAATCAATCTCAATCAATTTCTCAACACATTTATCTACTTCCAAATTTCAAATCCACTATCCAATGATCATCAAAATACTAACAATCCATTTCACTCAAATTAAACAAAATAGTTCCATTCATAGTTCATTAAAGATAAAACAATTTATATACATCATTACAAAATTTACATTAAGGAAAATTCAAACTAAAATTTATTATAATTTTATACAAATTTTATACAAGCTGCTCAAGATCAATTTTTACATGTCCATACATTTATGTGCAATACATACATCAAAAGAAATATTTACAGTCAGGGTATAAATTATACCCGATAACTTCAAGCTGATAGATCCTCAATCCTCAGCAGCTCAGTTTGCTGCTCCTCTAGTCTCTAAATCTGTGACAGCAATGAAAGCTATCGCTGAGTACTAGGACTCAGTGGTGCATAACATACTAAAATAATCTTTATGCAGACTTTAAATCACATTTATTCAAAAATTGAACTGAACATGAGAGTTAAATACAAAATATGAATTATGAGATTTTAATCCCAAATAATTTCATTTCAAGTATCAAAACACATTTCACAAAACCCACACTTATATCATGCCATTTGAAACAAATATAATCTCAATAGCCAAAGGCTAAGGAGAAGTCACATCACAAGGCTAGCTAGCTCAAATATATGGATATCCATTCAAATCCTCTTCTACTGGCACACCTCAACACTTCTCCAGAGAAGGAATCAAAATTCAAAACTAATTAACCCCACTAGTCATGCTAGTGAGGTGTTCAAATATATGGTCATGGCACTGTGGTTTCAAAACTTATCTTAACAATTTGCTAAACATTGCTATTTCAAATATACACAATAACTTTCACAATTTAAATCAAAACATCATAAATAATGTCACAAATAAACTTTCAACAATTCAAAGCAAAAGTAAAATACATATTTCATTCACTTTATCAATGAATTTTAAAGCATAGTGATGTTGTGCACAAACCTCAAGCAAGTCGCCTCTTGGCCTTGACTCGATTCCTCGGGTTCTTTCCCGGTGTTTTTTTTAACTGAAACACATAATTTTATAGTGTTTCAGTACCATAACTTAACATAAATCCAAAAAATAAATTTAACTTCACTTTTACCTAGCTCTAATGTGCTAAACTTGGCGTTCTTTAAATTTTGTGTTTCGAGGTTATTATTCACTATACTGTTCAAGTCAAATTGTTGACTTTCTAAGGCTTAGGTATGGGAATTCCAACTTCACCCACATACCACATTTTGGTCACTAAATTTGTTGGTTTTGGTTGTTTATTCAAATTCTAAGTCTTTTAGGCAAATTTGATAAATTTTCAGTTTTAGTGTCTAAAGTTGCACTGTTCCATTGGTCACTTTAGTGTTGAAATTTGGCAAAACTTTCTTCATAAAAAATGTTCCCTATTGTCTTAAGTTTATTCTCCTTTTTGAATCACTCCAATTGGAGTTTTTTAGCTCAAGTTATAGCCATTTGAACCATGGCTGCCAGATTGGACTCAACCCAGATTTTCTGGGCAATTTTTGGTGCTAACAGTTTTAGGTCACCAACTTGGGGTGGCTAAATGACTTGGTTAATGGCATAATTTGGTTTTGTACTCTTCATAAAAGTTTTAGGTCTATATCTCATCTAACTACTGGTAAAATTTCAGGTCATTTAGACCTTCCTAGCTCAAGTTATGGCCAAATGAACAATCACTGTTCATTTGCTCAGTTTGTACAGGGCAGACTGTGATTTTCTAAGTTTGGTCAATTTGTTCACTAGGTTTTGGTCACTTTTTGGGCATGCTTCCTAAATTAAAATCGTGTCATTTAGTGTCTATTTTCATTCCCAATTGGTCTCATACCAATTGGACTTATAAAATTTCATTTTTGGTCCCTCAAAGGTAACTTGGTCATGCTGCCAGTAGCATGACCACATTGTGTCCGAATTGGCTTTTGATTCAAACACTCCTAACACACCTCAGTAGGTCACAATTGACCATTTCTTTCCTTAAACTAGGTCCAAGACATCATTTACAAGTTTTTCACATTTTTGTCTCTAAATCCTAATGTCCAAAACCCTAATTCACACTAATTGTTGTATTTAACCAAATCTAAGTATCTTAACCTCACTACCTCATTCATACAAACTTGTCTAACCTCTCAAATTCAAGCAAAACACAAACATATATATAGTAACCCTAGCTGGCTGAAATCTTTATGATCCCTTATCTTAACATTTTCTTTCAACTTTCATCAAATTCCAACTTAATACAAGTATTTAATCATTAATATAAAGAAAAGTTTAAGGGATAAATACTAACCTTGCTTGGAGGGTTTCTAGGCTTTACTTTCTTCAAGTCTTTCTTCTTCTTTTTGCTCTCTAATGTTTCCTCAACATGTAAAGAGAATTTTTAATGTTGGGACTTTGTGAATTTATCGAAGTAAGTAGGGAAATTCAAGCAAATGGTGGAACAAGTGAGTGAGAATGAAGAGAGAGATGGGGCGGCACAAGGATGAGGAAGATGACTTTGTTTCCTTTTTTTTTTATTTATATCCTTTGTCTTTCGTCTTATGGAAGACCAAAAATTCAATTTAAATAAATTTTTAATTATATGATTTATGGCATTATGCATGATGTCACCTCTCTTCACTTTTTCATTTTCTTTCTTTTTTTTTATTTTTCTATTAGTTCTTTAATTTAATTCTTGATTCCAAAATTTTCTTTTCTCCGATTTTATTTGACAGTTAGGTCAGGAGTCAACTCTCGGGGTTAATTGACCAAATTGCCCCTCGCCAGTTCAACCCGGTTTGCAAATAATCCAAAATTTCTTCCGGCTCTCTGACCTAATTATTTAACTGACTTAACAGTTCTTTTTTGTGATTTTCTCTTTTCCACTGTGTTCGTAAGGGTCCTAAGGACTGCAGCGTCACATTTTACGATTCGAAATTTGAGTTTAAATCGACTTCGCAGTCGTTCCCAAGAAGGTCACCCATCGTTGTGACTCTCGGCTCGTTTAACTTCTTATGTTCTATTTTTCTTATTTATACTTAACTAATTGACAATTACTAATTATTTGTGTTTATGGCTTATCTAGTTGTCTTAAGTATGGTTCTAATCCCCTTAATTGTCCGGACCTACATCGATCACCGGAACAGTGAAATATACCAGGCTATACAAATAGGAGTGTTACAACATTTCTAGGTGGCTTCCAATTAAGGATAGCTTCTATTTTACTTGGATCTATCTTGATGCCTTCTACCGATACTATGTGCCCCAAGAAGGATATTTCCTTCAGCCAAAATTCACACTTTGAAAATTTTGCATATAGTTGTTTCTCCCTCAAAGTCTGCAGTACAATTCGCAGATGTCGATCATGCTCCTCTGCACTCATCGAATAAACCAATATGTCATCGATGAATACCACCACAAACTGATCGAGGTATGGTCTAAAAATAGTGTTCATCAGATCCATAAAAGCAGCTAGAGCATTGGTTAACCCGAATGGCATGACCAGGAATTCATAATGGCCATATCGAGTTCTAAAGGCAGTTTTTGGGATACTCTGCTCTTGCACTTTCAGCTGATAATAACCTGATCTCAGGTCAATTTTGAAGAACACAGCTGCACCTTTCAACTGATCAAACAAGTCATCAATGTGGGGCAATGGGTATTTATTCTTTTTTGTCACCTTATTCAACTGCAGGCAGTCAATATTGTAACACCCCTAATTGCATAGCCTGGTATATTTCACTGTTCCGGTGACCGGTGTCGGTCCGGACAATTAAGGGGATTAGAACCACACTCAAGAAAACTAGAGAAGCTATAAACACAAATAATTAGTAATGTCCAATTAGTTAAGTATAAACAAGAAAAATAGAACATAAGAAGTTAAACGAGCCGAGAGTCACAGCGATGGGTGACCTTCTCAGGAAGGACTGCGAAGTCATTTTAAACTCAAATTTCGAACCGTAAAATGTGACGCCGCGGTCCTTAGGACCATTACGAACAATGTGGAAAAGAGAAAATCACGAAAAAGAATTGTTAAGCCAGTCAAATAATTAGGTCAGGGAGCCGAAAGAAATATTGAATTATTTGCAAACCGGGATGAACCGGCGAGGGGCAATTTGATCAATTGACCTCGAGAGCTGACTCCTGACCTAACTGTTAAATAAAATTGGAGAAAAGAAAACTTTGGGATCGAGAATTAAATTAAAAAACTAATAGAAAAAAAAAGAAGAGAAAATGAAAAAGGTGTAGGGAGATGACATCATGCATGACATCATGCATGATGCCATAAAGAATATAATTAATAAATTTACTTAAATTAATTTTTGGTCTTCTTAAGACATAAAAGAAAAGAAAAAAAAAAAAACACAAAAGTCTTCTTCAAAAACGTCACTCTCCCTCTCCCACACCAAAACCTCCATTAAAGCTCAATTTTGAGCTTGCATATTATAAGATTTCACTATAGAAAAGTAAGCCGCCATAGTTAAAGCTTATCTAGACAACTTGAGAAGAAGATTGGTCATCAAAGAAAGAAGAAAAGAAGAAAGAAAATTGGAGAAAAGGGGAGTTAGAAGTTGCTACACAAAGGTTAGTGATTTTAGTTGCAAATAAGTTTATTACTTGTGTTTATAACTTAGTTAACTTAGAAATATGCTTAAAATGAAATAAAAATATGTGTGAGGGACTAAACTGAATTTTGGCCAGCAGGTGATGGGAGTATAATTGCATGGTTTGATGGATTTAATTAGGTATAGAAACCTTAATTAGTTGAATGACTAAGGTTAAAGGCATAGAATCAAGTAAATGCAAGAGTTTGTGTAGTTAGGGTTTTGGACATTAGGGTTTAGAGACCAAAAATGTGAAAAACTTGTAAATGGTGTCTTTGACCTAATGTGAAGTGAAAAATGGTCATTTTTGACCAAATGAGGTGTGTTAGAAGTGTTGGAATTAAAAGCCAATTCGGATTGGATAAGGTCATGTGCTGGCAGCATGACCAAAATTTCCTTTGAGGGACCAAAAATGAAATTTTACAATTCCAATGGATATGAGACCAATTGGGGATGAAAATAGGCACTAAATGACACAATTTTCATTCAGGAAGCCTGCCCAAAAAGTGACTAAAACCTAGTGAACAAAGTGACCGAAGTCAGAAAATCGCAGTTGTCTCTCAAGATAAACCGACCAAATAAACAGTGTTTGTTCATTTGGTCATAACTCGAGCTAGGCAGGTCAAAATGACCTGAAATTTTACCAGTGGTTAGATGTGATATATACCTAAAACTTTCATGAATAACACCAACCCAAATTATGCCATTAACCCAATCAAATTACTGAGCAAAGTTGGTGACCTGAATCTACAGACTGCAGATTTGCCATTTGAACAGTAAAGTTTCAATGGCTATAACTCTCTCTAGAAAACTCTGATTTAGGTGATTCTTGAACCGATGGAAACCTAAGGCATAGTAGAACATTTCATATGAAGAAAGTTATACCAAATTATGGACCTAACGTGATCAAATTACTGAATAAATTTGGATCAACAAATCGCAGAACCAAATTCTGCAGCATGAACAGTAAAAGTAATTTGCTTATAACTTGAGCTACAAAACTCCAATTGGGGTGATTCAAAAAGAAGAATGAACTTAAGATAACAAGGAACATTTTCTATGAAGAAAGTTTTGCCAAATTCCAACAGTAAACTGACCAATGAAACAGTACAATTAAGGACACCAAAACTGAAAATTTGGCAATTTTGCCTAAAAGACCTAAGTTTTGAGAAAATGATCAAAACCAACAAGTTTGGTGACTAAAATGTGGTATGTGGGTAAAGTTGAAATTTCCATACCTGTTAAGCCTTAGAAAGTCAATAATTTGACTTGAATAGTGCAGTGAATAGTAACCCGAAACACAAAATTTCAAGAACGTCGAATTTAGCACGTTAGAGCTAGGTAAAAGTGAATTTAAAATTATTTTTAGATTTATGCTAAGTTATGGTACTGAAACACTATAAAATTGTGTGTTTCAGTTGAAAAGAATGCTGGGAAAGAACCTGAGGAACTGAGTCAAGGCCAAGAGGCGACTCGCTTGAGGTTTGTGCACAACGTATACTTTTTATAATTATCTTCTGCATACTATTTTGAATAATGTGAAATATTAAATTATGGCATTCTTATGATGTTTGATTTAAATTGTGAAAGTTATTGTGTATATTTGAAATGACAATGTTTAGCAAATTGTTAAGATAAGTTTTGAAACCACAGTGTCATGACCATATATTTGAACACCTCACTAGCACGACTAGTGGGAGTAATTAGTTTCAAATTTTGATTCCTTCTCTGGAGAAGTGTTGAGGTGTGCCAGTAGAAGAGGATGTGAATGGATATCCATATATTTGAGCTAGCTAGCCTTGTGATGTGATTTCTCTTTAGCCTCTGGCTATTGAGATTCTATTTGTTTCGAATGGCATAATCTAACTGTGGGTTTTATGAAATGTGTTTTGATACTTCGAAATGAACTTGGTTTGTATTAAAATCGCATAATTCATGTTTTGTGTTTAATGCTCATGTTTAGTCAAATTTTTGAATAAATGTGATTTTATTTTTGCATAAAGATTATTTTAGTATGTTGTGCACCACTGAGTCCTAGTACTCAGCGATAGCTTCTATTGCTGTCGCAGATACAAAGAGTAGAGGAGCAGCAGACTGAGCTGCTGAGGTGTGAGGAGCTATCAACTTGAAGTCACCGAGTATAATTTATACCCTGATTGTAAATATTTATTTTGATGTATGTAATGCACAGAAATGTATGGACATGTTAAAATGGGTCTTGAGCAGCTTGTACAAAATCTGTATAAAATTCGTAATAAATTTTAGTTTGGATTATTTTAATGTAAATTTTTGTATGATGTATATATAAATTGTTTATCCTTAAAGAAATATGAATGTATGAAATTGATTGACTGTACCTTGAGGATTATTGAATTTTTAACTTGAGAAATTGATTGAAATGATTGTGGAATTGTTGAAATTAATTGAGTTTGATTGTGAAATTGAAGTAGTGGTTGAGAAAAATTTTAGAAGTGCTTTTTACAGGTATTTGAAGAACTGTTTTCTCAAAATACAGACAGAACTCTGCCAAAATTTTTATAAAATTTGCGGAAAAATAAAATGGGCCAAAATTTTCAACTAGCTTTCAAACTTAATTAAATATTTTAATACCTATTAGAAAATGCTCACCACTTATCAAAAGTAAGAAAATTATTTTAAAATCTCTTGTAGGGTACTTAATGAGTTATCGGTAGGTGAAGTTCGGTAGTTCATTAGGTATTCTACGGAATCATGTTATGCCTTACAGAGGGGTAAGGTGTGACATGTTTTAGTGGTATCAGTGTGACACCCCTTACCCGTCTACAGTGTAGCCGAGCAAGTTATGCCACTCAGTGTGCCGGAGCACCAATTTATGTTTCTATTACAATTTATCCCTTTATAATTCATTTATTTTCAATTTTGATAAATTTGAATTAATCCGCAAATTTTATAGAAAATCCGGCAGAGTGCCGACTGTAAATTGGAAAAACAGTTCTTCTGAACCTGTTTAAAAACACTTCCAAAATAATTTCCAAATCCAAACACCATTATATATATTCAAGTCAATCTCAAAATCTCAATCTCAATCACGATATTATTTTCAAAACTTTTCTGTTCACTTCATCACTTGAAGCATATTCACAAATAATTCTCAACATTTCATTTATCAACATCCATAATGCAGAAAATCTCAATAATATGAAATTTCATATATTTACATTAATACAAAATTACAGGAGTTTATAGTTACAATCCAAACTAATACAAAATGCAAAATACAAAAGGGCCACCTATAGTCCTAATGTCCTACCATATACAGTGCAGATGTAAGGTGACTCTGGACTCCTGATACAGCTCTGAAGACTCACCCCGTCAGATGTCTGCTGGGCTCCCCAGCTAGGTCTCCAGTACCTGCGCGTGGAAAAAGCGACGCGCTAAGCAATTCTGCTTAGTAGTGACAATATAAAATAAAATAAAATAAAATAAAATAATTATGCATAGTGTATGATTTCATTTTTTTGGTAGACTGAATTTCTAATATTATTTGTAGTATTATTCACTTAAAATTTGATACGGTTTATTATCATTGCCCGAGTAACCCATACTAGTTGACTGGACTGGATAAACGGGTAAACCGGTAGTGGGTACTAAGTACCTCAGACCATCACACCATCGGTCACATTTTGTCTCCTGGTGTGCAACAGAACAGCTAATAAGTTGTAATAATTATCAGGGTCAAAACCCAAGCATATCAACTCAAATAACGTAGCCAAAGGCTATTATTTCACAGAATGGCATGGGAAAGCCATGAAACACAGAATGGCATGAAGCCATATGCAGTACTGCTAACAGAACCCTATTGGCATGCCAAGCTATCCAAACCAATCTTGTTAGATATACTAGGGCATTTTACACTTTTAAGTTTTACAATTTTTGAATTTCAAGTTTTGGTGTTACTATTCACTTCATTAGTCAACCAAAATGTTGACTTTTGCATAGACAATAGGTACATTAGTTTTAATACTCCCAACATACCACATTTTGCATTCAAATTTTGTTGGTATTGGTTGCCAATACCATTTCTAAGCTTAATGTTAAGTAAGCAGAATTTTCAGTTTTCATGCCTCATCTTTTCTGTTTCATTAGTCATTTTTTGCAGCTAGAATTTGGTAAAATGATCAACATGAAAGTTGTTCCTTATTTTGTCTAGTTCAATTTCCTTTTTTGAGTCACTCCATTTGGAGTTTTGTAGCTCAAGTTATGGTTCAAAAACCACAACTGGCCGGATTGGAATTTTTCTGGACTGACCATATCTACAGTGCAGTGAATAGTGACTGCAACTCTCTTGTTGGATAGGTTCTGGTCATAATTTGGGATAGGTTTCTTCATGAAAGTTGTTGGTCTATATCTTATCTTGTTTTTGGTAAAATGTCAGGTCAATTGGACCTTTCTACATTGAGTTATGGGCAAATGAACAATCACTGTTCATTTGGTCATTCTGCAGAATCAGACTGCAGGTCACCGACTGTAACTCACTTGTTGGATAGGTTCTGGTCATAATTGGGTGTAGGTTTCTTCATGAAAGTTGTTGGTCTATATCTTATCTTATTGCTGGTAAAATTTCAGGTCAATTGGACCTTTCTACATTGAGTTATGGCCAAATGAACAATTACTGTTCATTTGGTCATTCTACAGAATCAGACTGCAGGTCACCCGGATTTGAGCAAGCTTTTGGTCCACTTGGTTTGGTTTTATGGGCATGGTTTCTTCACCAAAGTTGTGCCATTATGTGTCTAGTTTTATGTCCAATTGGCCTTGCACTAATTGAACCCGTAAAATTCAAGATATGGCTGCCCAAACCTACTGGACTCATGTCCAATTCTGCAGGTCACCATGGGCAGCCACACCAACTGCAATTCCCACTAATCAAACCACCTCATTTCTTGTTTACACATAACCAAATGGTCACTAATTGACCATTAAAACTCACTTTCATTATTACATGCTCAAAGTCCCATTTTTCACCCCAAACCCTAACCCTAACATCTCAAACATTACCCCAAATGCATTTTCACTTCATTTCATCAATCCATTTAGTAAATACATGTTGTGGGCAGCCATGATAGTCTTTTAATTTCATTAAACTCAACACAATCAAACCCTAACCATGGCTACCAAAAATCTAGGGTTTCCATCCAAATGGTATTCAATAATTTTTTCTTTGCAATTTACACATATTCAAAGTTCTTAACATGAATTTAAAGAAAATTTCATGGTTAGGTCACTAACCTTAAAGGAGTGAGCTTTCCAATTTGCTAAAGTTCTTCCTTTCCTTTTCTTTTTGCTCCCAAAAGGATCACCAAGATGATAGAACAATTTTTTGTGTTGGGAAATTTAGGTTTTAATGGATGAAAACCCAAGAAATCAAGCTTGGGTAAAGCTTGGCTATGGAGGGTTATGGTGGGAGAGGTTTTTACGTTAAGGAGAAGAAGAGAGAGGAGGTCTGATTTTTCTTCTTCATTTTCTGCCGATTTAGTCTCGTTTATATACCTTGCTGACATGTGTCAACACTTGATTGGGTTGGAGACTTTTAATGACATCCTTATGATGTCATAATTTCAATTTCTTTCATTTTTCCATCCTTTTCTTGTCCAATTAATTTCAATTAAATTTTTAACAATATTTAATCATATTTTATGTTATATAAATTATTTATTTAACTGGACAATTTGGCCCAAAAATCATCTCTGAAGATGAAATGACCAAAATGCCCTCTGTTTGGCTTAACGGGCCAAAATTGTCTTTACCGATTGAAAAATTTTTCTAAGTATTTTTTTAGCATTCTAATGTCATAAAAACCTCAATGACCCTTCTCTGAAGTCCCAAGAATTATTTTATAATTTTTCCTAAATTTTTTTTAATTAATTTTTTTATTAATTATTTTAGTTAATTTTTGGTTCCTCACTTTAGTTTAAATATTTTTCCGAACATTCTAGCTGTCTAGATCGACACTGGTCACCAGAACAGTAAACTGTACGGACTAGTTAAAATAAGATGTTACAACTCTTCCCCTCTAACAAAAATTTCATCCTCGAAATTTACCTGATATAAACAGTTGAGGGAACTGTTGCCTCATTATCTCTTCACTTTCCCAAGTTGCCTCTTCAGTGTTATGGTGCCTCCAAAGCACTTTCACCAGTGGAATTTGTTTATTTCTCAGTTCCTTCACTTCCCGAGCTAGGATTTGTATAGGTTCTTCTGTATATGTCAAGTTCGGTTGGATTTCAATCTCTTCCATGGAAATGACATGTGAAGGATCTGAGCGATATCTTTTCAGCATAGAAACATGGAATACATTGTGTATTTTATCTAGTTCTGGTGGTAAAGCTAGCCGATAAGCCACTGGTCCCACACATTCAATTACTTCATATGGGCCAATGAACCTAGGGCTTAACTTACCCTTTCTCCCAAACCTCAGTACTTTCTTCCACGGTGAGACTTTGAGAAACACTTTATTGCCAACTGCATATTCTATCTCTTTTCTCTTCAAGTCGGCATAAGATTTCTGTCTATCTGAGGCCACCTTCAGGTTAGCTTTGATTATCTTTACTTTCTCCTTAGTTTGTTTCACCAAGTTTGTCCTACCAGCTTATCTTCACCCAATTCAGTCCAACACACTGGGGTTCTACATTTCCTCCCATACAGTGCTTCATACGGAGCCATTTGCATGCTAGCTTGGTAGTTATTGTTGTATGCAAATTCTGCCAGTGGGAGGTATCTATCCCAACTCCCCTCAAACTCAATGACACAACTCCTTAGCATATCCTCCAGGATCTGAATTACTCGTTCTGACTGTCCATCCGTCTGAGGATGAAAAGCCGTGCTAAAACAGAGTTGTGTGCCCAAGGCTTCTTGCAACTTTTTCCAGAATCTCGATGTAAACCTTGGGTCTCGGTCAGATATGATGGAAAGTGGGATTCTATGCAGTCTAATTATCTCACTGATATACAATTCTGCTAGCTTCTCCAGTGAGTAGTCAATCCTAACTGGCAGAAAATGTGCTGACTTTGTCAATCTATCCATTACCACCCACACTGCATCATGCTTCCTTTGGGTGAGAGGTAGACCACTAACAAAATCCATAGTGACCCGGTCCCATTTCCATTCAGGTATGCTTATAGGCTGCAGCATTCCTCATGGAACTTGATGTTCTACTTTCACTTGCTGACATGTCAAACACTTAGTCACATAGTCAGCTATATCCCTCTTCATACCAGGCCACCAATAATGAGGCTTCAAATCATTATACATTTTTGTGCTCCCCGGATGCATAGCATAAACACTAGTGTGTGCTTCTTTTAGAATACTAGTCTTCAGTTCCCCATCATCTGGTACACACACTCTTCCTCTGTAGTACAGACACCCATCTGTTTTCACCTCATATTCAGTTTCCTTCCCCTCAGGAATTTTACCCATAATAGCCATTAGTTTTTCATCTGCCCTCTGCCCATCTTGTATCTGCTGTAGTAGGGTTGGCCTCACTTGCAACTCGGCCAAAATAGCTCCATCTTAAGCTAAGGAAAGATAGGCATTTAGTGATCTTAAAGCTTTGATGGACTTCCTGCTTAAAGCATCAGCAACTACATTTTCCTTCCCAGGATGATAATCAATCACACAATCATAGTCCTTCAGGAACTCAATCCATCGCCTCTGCCTGAGGTTGAGCTCCTTCTGGGTTGGCAAATATTTTAGACTCTTGTGGTCTGTATAGATGTAGCATTTTTCACCATATAAATAATGCCTCCATATCTTTAGTGCGAAGATAATTGCTGCTAACTCTGTGTCATGAGTAGGGTAGTTCTGCTCATGTGGCCTTAATCGCTGGAAGCATAGGCGACCACTTTCCCCTCTTGCATCAATACACACCCTAGCCCATTATGTGAGGCATCATCAGAGACCACAAAGTCTTTTCCCGACACCGGTGTGCTGCTGGTGCTTCACAACATAGCCTTGACCTCAAAAGCGGCTTGGCACTTGTCGTTCCAGCCAAATTTCACATTCTTGTGTAACAACTTAGTCATTGGAGCAGCTATAAGAGAGAACCCCTTCACAAATCTTCTGTAATACCCAGCTAGCCCCAAGAAACTTCTGACCTCAGTTGTATTTCTGGGAGGCTTCCATTCCATCACTGCTTCTATCTTTTTGGGATCCACTCTAATCCCCTTAGCTGATACTATGTGTCCAAGAAAAGAGATCTCACTCATCCAAAAGTCACACTTGGACAACTTAGCATACAACTTCTTTTTTCGCAGGATTTGCAGAACAATCCTCAAATGTTCATCATGTTCTTCCCTAGTTTTGGAATACACCAGAATATCATCTATAAAGACCACTACAAACCGATCTAAGTATGGATGGAAGATACGGTTCATAAGGTCCATAAATGCTGCTGGTGCATTTGTCAAACCAAACGGCATTACTAAAAATTCATAGTGTCCATACCGAGTTCTGAATGCAGTTTTTGACACATCTGCATCCTTTACCCTCAACTGATGATACCCTGATCTGAGATCAATTTTTGAAAATACACCGGCTCCTTTCAACTGATCAAACAGATCGTCAATTCTGGGCAACGGATATTTATTCTTCACAGTTACTTTGTTCAACTGCCGGTAATCAATACACAATCTCAAAGTTCCATCTTTCTTTTTCACAAACAGCACCGGAGCTCCCCATGGTGACACACTGGGGCATATGAACCCCTTATCCAGCAACTCTTACAACTGAGTTTTCAACTCCCTCAATTCAGTGGGTGCCATCCTATAAGGAGCAATAGAAATGGGTGTTGTACCCGGCATTACCTCAATAGCAAACTCGACTTCCCTTTCTGGTGGTAAACCAGGCAACTCTTCAGGAAATACATCTGGGAAGCCTCTTACTGTGGGTATATTACATAGGTTTGGCTTAGCTTGCCTAGTATCAACCACGTGTGCTAGGTAAGCTTCACAGCCTTTTCTCATTAATCTTCTTGCAACCGTGGCTGAGATAACATTGGACAGGAAATATGTCCTTTCACCCACAATAGTGATCTCATTACCCTTAGAAGTTTTTAGAGAAATCCTCTTCAATTTGCAATCAACTATTGCCTGATGACGTGACAACCAATCCATTCCAAAAATCACGTCAAACTCGTGGAAGGGCAACTCAATTAGGTCTGCCGAGAATTCATACCCCTGAATCCTCAATGGGCAGCCTTTATACACTTTATTCACTACCACACTGTGGCCTAGTGGATTTGTGACCAGAATGTCTTGATCACACTCCTCCACTAGAACTCCCCTCTCTATGGGTAGTTTGATGCAAATGTAGGAATGAGTGGATCCTGGATCTACCAATGCATGCACAGAAGTGTTGTAGAGGGAAAACATACCCCTGATGACGTCCGGGGCATCTTGCTCCTCCTCAGCTCTGATGGCATAGGCCCTGGCTGGTATTCTAGTGTCTGGCCTCTCGGTGACTCGAGATGCGAGCCTCGGTGATGGACCACCGCCTCAGTTTCTCGGGCTTCCTACCCCTTTGTGGTGCAGGGCAGTCCGCCGGTTGTGTTGGAGCAACAGTAGTAGTCCTCTTCGGACAATTCTTGATCTGGTGTTCTGTCGATCCACACCGTAAGCATGCACCGGTCACTCACCAACATTCCTTCTTATGCCACTTCTGATAGTACTGACAAGTAGAAGATGCAGGGGCTGGTCCCCTAAACACTGTCCCTGGAGAGCTGCCCATTGATAGTGTGGACTGGTCTCTCCTAGGTGTGAGCGTGGTGCAGGCCCCGAGATCCGACCACGACCTGTGGTGGTCCCGAACCACAGTAGGAGGACCCTTACTCTTCTTACTGGGAGCAGAAAATGTACTAGACTGACCTGGACCCCTCTTCTGCTGTCTTTCCCTTCTATTTTGTTCAATGATTCTGACCCTTTCCACTTTTGATGCTGCATCTACTAGTTTAGAAAAATCCATGATCTCCAGTGCTGTGATCATGACTTTGATGTTGTCATTGAGCCCTTCTTCAAACCGCTCGCACCTCTTCGCCTGTAGGGACTATCTCCCTCCCATATCTGCTCAGTCTGACAAACTCACGCTCATACTTAGCCACTGACAACTGTCTTTGTCTCAAACTGATAAATTCCCTTCTTCGCTCTTTTAAATACACTTTGCTAATATATTTCTTCCTGAACTCTGTGAGGAAGAATTCCCAAGTGATCCGTTCAGGTTGCACCTCACTGGTTTCTGTGTCCCACCACTAATATGCATCATCCTGAATCAGGGACACAGCACCCACCAGGTTCTGCTCGGGGGTGCAATTTAGCTGTTTCAGCACTCTGATGGTTCTATCCAACCAATTTTCTGCAGCCATGGGATCATCCTCCCTCTTCCCAAAGAAGTCTACAGCCCTATGCTTCCTCAATTTCTCCAAATGAGATTTCTGTGGTGCTGGTGGTGGTTGTGGCTGTGGTTGTGGTGGTGGAATTGCCCCTATCATTTGCCTGTAGAATTCAGTCATTTGCTGAAATAACACAAACTGAGGTTGGGCAGGTGCCTCAGCTACTGGTGGAGCAGATTCTACCCTGCCCCCAGATTCAGCCCTTGGTGGAGCACGACTCTCCGCCTCTTCCTTAACTGCTCTTTGCGAAGCAGGATCCATATCCTATTCAAAATAAGAAAACAAACAGATCTGCATCATTGTCACCTCAACATTTATAAATGCAATGCAATGGTATGTACTCTAT
Source organism: Hevea brasiliensis (assembly GCF_030052815.1). NCBI lineage: Eukaryota > Viridiplantae > Streptophyta > Magnoliopsida > Malpighiales > Euphorbiaceae > Hevea > Hevea brasiliensis. Next base: position 55,087,367 of record NC_079505.1, read on the forward strand.
CTAGGCCCAGAAACGCCTAAACCGATGCTCTGATACCACTAAATGTGACACCCCTTACCCGTCTATAGTGTAGCCGAGCAAGTTATGCCACTCAATGTGCCGGAGCACCAATTTATGTTTCTATTACAATTTATCCCTTTATAATTCATTTATTTTCAATTTTGATAAATCTGAATTTATCTGTAAATTTTATAGAAAATCCGACAGAGTGCCGACTGTAAATTGGAAAAACAGTTCTTCTGAACCTGTTTAAAAACACTTCCAAAATAATTTCCAAATCCAAACTCTATTATATATATTCAAGTCAATCTCAAAATCGCAATCTCAATCACGATATTATTTTCAAAACTTTTCTGTTTACTTCATCACTTGAAGCATATTCACAAATAATTCTCAACATTTCATTTATCAACATACATAATGCAGAAAATCTCAATAATATGAAATTTCATATATTTACATTAATACAAAATTATAGGAGTTTATAGTTACAATCCAAACTAATACAAAATGCAAAATACAAAAGGGCCACCTATAGTCCTAATGTCCTACCATATGCAGTGCAGATGTGAGGTGACTCTGGACTCCTGATACAGCTCTGAAGACTCACCCCGTCAGATGTCTACTGGGCTCCCCAGCTAGGTCTCCAGTACCTGCGCGTGGCAAAAATGACGCGCTAAGCAATTCTGCTTAGTGTTGACAATATAAAATAAAATAAAATAGAATAAAATAATTATGCATAATGTATGATTTCATTTTTTTGGTAGACTTAATTTCTAGTATTGTCTGTAGTATTATTCACTTAAAATTTGATACGGTTTATTATCATTGCCCGAGTAACCCATACTAGTTGACTGGACTGGATAAACGGGTAAACCGGCACTGGGTACTAAGTACCTCAGACCATCACACCATCGGTCACATTGTGTCTCCCGGTGTGCAACAAAACAGCTAATAAGCTATAATAATTATCAGGGTCAAAACCCAAGCATATCAACTCAAATAACATAGCCAAAGGCTATTATTTCACAGAATGGCATGGGAAAGCCATGAAACACAGAATGGCATGAAGCCATATGCAATACTGCTAACAGAACCCTATTGGCATGCCAAGCTATCCAAACCAATCTTGTTAGGTATACTAGGGCATTTTACACTTTTAAGTTTTACAATTTTTAAATTTCAAGTTTTGGTGTTACTATTCACTTCATTAGTCAACCAAAATGTTGACTTTTGCATAGACAATAGGTACATTAGTTTTAATACTCCCAACATACTACATTTTTCATTCAAATTTTGTTGGTATTGGTTGCCAATACCATTTCTAAGCTTAATGTTAAGTAAGCAGAATTTTCAGTTTTCATGCCTTATCTTTTTTGTTTCATTAGTCATCTTTTGTAGCTGGAATTTGGTAAAATGATCAACATGAAAGTTGTTCCTTATTTTGTCTAATTAAATTTCTTTTTTTGAATCACTCCATTTGGAGTTTTGTAGCTCAAGTTATGGTCCAAAAACCACAACTGGCCGAATTGGAATTTTTTTGGACTGACCATATCTACAGTGCAGTGAACAGTGAATGCAACTCCCTTTTTTGATAGGTTTTGGTCATAATTTGAGATAGGTTTCTTCATGAAAGTTGTTGGTTTATATCTTACCTTGTTTCTCGTAAAATTTCAGGTCAATTGGACCGTTCTACATTGAGTTATGGCCAAATGAACAATCACTATTCATTTGGTCATTCTGCAGAATCAGACTGCAGGTCACCGACTGCAACACACTTGTTGGATAGGTTCTGTTCATAATTTGGGGTAGGTTTCTTCATGAAAGCTGTTGGTCTATATCTTATCTTGTTGCTGGTAAAATTTCAGGTCAATTGGACCTTTCTACATTGAGTTATGGCCAAATGAACAATCACTGTCATTTAGTCATTCTGCAGAATCAGACTGCAGGTCACCCGGATTTGAGCAAGCTTTTGGTCCACTTGGTTTGGTTTTATGAGCATAGTTTCTTCACCAAAGTTGTGCCATTATGTGTCTAGTTTCATGTACAATTGGCCTTGCACTAATTGAACTCATAAAATTCAAGATATGGCTGCCCAAACCTGCTGGACTCATGTCCAATTCTGCAAGTCACCATGGGCAGCCACACCAACTGCAATTCCCACTAATAAAACCACCTCATTTCTTGTTTACACATAACCAAATGGTCACTAATTGACCATTAAAACTCACTTTCATCATTACATGCTCAAAGTCCCATTTTCCACCCCAAACCCTAACCCTAACATCTCAAACATTACCCCAAATGCATTTTCACTTCATTTCATCAATCCATTTAGTAAATACATGTTGTGGGCAGCCATGATAGTCTTTTAATTTCATTAAACTCAACACAATCAAACCCTAACCATGGCTACCAAAAATCTAGGGTTTTCATCCAAATGGTATTCAACAATTTTTTTCTTTGCAATTTACACATATTCAAAGTTCTTAACATGAATTTAAAGAAAATTTCATGGTTAGGTCACTAACCTTAAAGGAGTGAGCTTTCCAATTTGCTAAAGTTCGTCATTTCCTTTTCTTTTTGTTCCCAAAAGGATCACCAAGATGATAGAACAATTTTTTGTGTTGGGAAATTTAGGTTTTAATGGATGAAAACCCAAGAAATCAAGCTTGGGTAAAGCTTGGCTATGGAGGGCTATGGTGGGAGAGGTTTTTACGTTAAGGAGAAGAAGAGAGAGGAGGTCTGATTTTTCTTCTTCATTTTCTGCCCATTTAGTCTCTTTTATATACCTTGGTGACATGTGTCAACACTTGATTGGGTTGGAGACTTTTAATGACATCCTTATGATGTCATAATTTCAATTTCTTTCATTTTTCCATCCTTTTCTTGTCCAATTAATTTCAATTAAATTTTTAATAATATTTAATCATATTTTATGTTATATAAATTATTTATTTAACTAGATAAGTTGGCCCAAAAATCATCTCTGAAGACGAAATGACCAAAATGCCCTCCGTTTGGCTTAACGGGCCAAAATTGTCTTTACCGATTGAAAAATTTTTCTAAGTATTTTCTTGGCATTCTAATGTCATAAGAACCTCAATGACCCTTCTCTGGGGTCCCAAGAATTATTTTATAATTTTTCCTAAATTTTTTTTAATTAAATTTTTTTATTAATTATTTTAGTTAATTTTTGGTTCCTTACTTTAGTTTAAATATTTTTCCGAACGTTTTAGCTGTCCAGACCGACACTGGTCACCAGAATAGTAAACTGTACGGACTAGCTAAAATGAGGATATTACAATCAGAGCAAATTTTTAAAGTATGTTTTAACTTGAGAATTTGTGTATTTTCTTTGTTAAGTATAACTGCTCATTGTCCATAATTGTCACATACAGTGCATTACATCATGAATATGAACTAACGGAGGGAAATCTCCATGTGTTACTTGTTTAGGAGATACCCTAACTTCAGCCTGAAATGGAAGAAGGGGATCGCTCAGTTGAGCAATCTGTTGAAGCTGAGGCACAAGGGGAAGCCCCAGCTTTACTGAATGTCAATGGGTCAGTAGCACCTGCCCCACAAATGCCGCAGTTCCCTACATAGTTCGCATAGCTGATGGCTGCGATGTTTCAACAAATGGCCGGGGGTATGCCTGCTCGAGCTCCACCCCAGACACCTGTGACACAACCACTGCCTCCAGCCAGGCAGTATGATAAATTATTGAAGTATGGGGCTGCAGAATTTAAGGGTACAGTAGACCCTTTAGAGGCAGAGCAATGGCTTGAAAGAATGGATAGAGTGTTTAAGAAACTGCACTACCCAGATGAACTAAAGTTTGAATATTCTATGTCGCTACTACAAGGGGATGCATATGATTGGTGGAAGACCATCCCCCATAGCTTGGCTAAACCACCAGTGCTGACCTAGGATGACTATATCAAAGAGTTCAGACAGAAATACATCCCAGATGCATATGTTGATTAGAAGTTGCAAGAATTTTTGAGTTTAAAACAAGGCAACAGATTAGTGGCAGAGTATGAGAGGGAGTTCTCCCGCCCGAGTCACTATGCGGGGAGTCTCCTTACCACCAGCAAGGCAAGGTGCAAGAGATTTGAAACTGGTTTGAAGCCCAGCATAAGTATGCAAGTTGTGGGATTTCGACACAGCAACTTCTCAGAGCTCATGTCTCAAGCAATTAAGTTGGAAAGAATAGAATCAGAAGCAACCCCAGTGAAAGAAAAATCAGAAAAAGCTGAGAAATCAAAAAAAGACAATGGGGAAAAATCAGTTGAACAGAGTTCTGGTGCTACCTCTGGAAAGAGAAAGAAGTTTAGTGGACCCAGCAGGGGTCGAGGTGGAAGATTTGGTAGGGGCAGATTTTCCGGACAGACCCCTAGGTGCAGTCGTGATCGGCGAGGGTTCACATTGCACGCCTGTGAGACCTGTGGCAAGATTCATGGGGGGAAATGCTATTGGGCCACTGGAGCCTGCTTTAACTACGGAGGCAAGGGTCATTTAGCAAGAGACTGCACTAGTGCTCCTTCTTCAAGATTTGGTCCAGCTCCTACTACTGCCGAGGGATCTATTCAGAGTCCCGCTCCCAGAGGTTCACAGTCAGTTGGCAGAGGTAGAGGCACTGCTTCAAGCAGTCAGGGCACAGTTGGTCAGTCAGGACAAGGAAGTGCTTCAACCAGAATCTACACAATGAGACAGCGAGAAGAGGCTGAGACTTCTGATGTGGTAGCTAGTACATTCTCTATTTCTGATCAAGAAGTATTTGTATTGTTTGATCCGGGTTCAACCCATTCATATGTTAGTGCTAGCATAGTCAGTTCACTTGCTATTCCATGTGTGCAAATGGGTTTTGAAGTGCTAGTAACTAGTCCGTTAGGACAAGAGGTTCGAGTAAATAGAATTTATAGAGACTGTCCTTTGGTGATCCAAGGACATGTTTTCCTGTCAGACTTGATTGAAATGCCCTTCAAAGAGTATGATATCATCTTGGGCATGGATTGGTTAGCCAGGCATCACGCTATGATTGACTGTAGACTGAAGACAGTCACTTTTGGTCTTCCTTTGTACAGTGATGTGGTAATACATGGGGAGAGGCATTTACTGCCATCAAACATCATTTCGGCTGCACTAGCCAGAAGGATGATCAGAAAGTGGTGTGAAGCATACTTGGCACATGTGATAGACACCCAAGTGGGAAGTCCAGCACTGAGGGACATCCCTACTGTATGTGACTTTCCGGATGTGTTTCTTGATGAATTGCCAGGACTACCTCCAGAAAGAGAGGTGCAGTTTGAAATTGATGTTATGCCTAGTGTGGACCCAATCTCCATAACGCCATATAGAATGGCACCTGCAGAATTAAAAAGTTGAAAGTACAGTTGCAAGAGTTGCTTGACAAGGGCTTCATCCGCCCTAGTGTGTCACCTTGGAGAGCGCTAGTGTTGTTTGTAAAGAAGAAGGATGGCACTCTCCGCTTGTGTATTGATTATTGGCAGTTAAATAAGATGACAATAAAGAATAGATATCCATTGCCCCGCATTGATGACTTGTTTGATCAGTTGAGGGGTGCAGCTGTGTTCTCCAAAATTGACCTGAGATCAGGTTATTATCAGCTGAAAGTACAAGAGCAGAGTATTCCTAAAACTGCCTTCAGAACCCGTTATGGCCACTATGAGTTTTTGGTTATGCCATTCGGGTTAACTAATGCTCCGGCTGCTTTTATGGATCTGATGAACACTATCTTCAGACTATACCTCGACCAGTTTGTTGTGGTATTCATAGATGATATATTGGTTTACTCGAGGAGTGCAGAAGAGCATGATAGACATCTACGGATTATACTGCAAACTTTGAGGGAGAAACAGCTATATGCCAAATTGTCGAAATGTGAATTTTGGCTGAAGGAGATATCCTTTTTGGGGCACATAGTATCAGAAGAGGGCATCAAGGTAGATCCAAGTAAGATAGAAGCTGTCCTTAATTGGAGGCCACCCAGAAATGTCATAGAAATTCGCAGTTTTCTGGGTTTAGCTGGATACTACCGTAGATTTGTGAAGGGATTCTCCATGTTGGCATCTCCATTGACCAAGATGCTTAGAAAATATGTGAAATTTCAGTGGACGGATAAATGCGAATAGAGTTTTGATGAATTGAAGAAATGTTTGACTGAAGCTCCAGTCCTGACTTTACCTACACCGGGTAAAGAATACATCGTTTATAGTGATGCTTCTCACAATGGGTTAGGCTGTGTATTGATACAAGATCGAAATGTCATTGCCTATGCATCACGCCAGCTAAAACTGCATGAGAGGAATTATCCGACACATGACTTGGAGCTTGCAGCTATAGTGTTTGCCCTTAAGATCTGGAGACACTATTTGTATGGGGAAAAGTGTTACATCTACACAGATCATAAGAGTTTGAAGTATCTGGGTACTCAGAAGGAGTTGAATTTGAGACAGAGGAGATGGTTAGAGTTGATAAAAGACTATGATTGTCTGATAGACTATCAGCCAGGGAAAGCTAATGTTGTGGCTGACGCCTTAAGTCGCAAGACTATGGCAAGTCTACGGGTTACTCCTTTGTCTTTGGTACATGAGTTGAGATCATTACATGCCAGATTAGAGATTAATGATGATGGGCAGATAGTAGTTGCATGGCATGTACAGCCAGTGTTGATTGATCAGATTAGGATGGCTGCTCAGAATGATCAGAAGTATCAGAAGCTGATGGAAGAAGTCCGGCAGGGCAAGAAACCAGAATTTTCAATCAGAGATGATGGTCTACTGCTACACCAGGGCAGAATATGTGTTCCTAATGATGTTGATTTGAGATAGATCATTTTGAAGAAAGCACATGAGTCTCCTTTTGCCATGCATCCTGGTGGCACAAAAATGTATAGGGGGTTAAAGGAGCATTACTGGTGGATGGGTATGAAAAGAGATGTGGCAGAGTTTGTATCCAAATGCCTAACTTGTTAGCAAGTGAAGGCAGAGCATCAAGTACCCACTGGGTTGTTACATCCACTACCAGTACCAGAATGGAAATGGGAGAGAATAACAATGGATTTTGTGATGGGACTTCCAAGGACACAGAAGAGTCATGATGCAATATGGGTCATTGCCGACAGACTAACCAAGTCTACTCATTTTCTGCCAGTTCGGATGGACTACAGTTTAGAAAGATTGGCCAAGTTGTACATTGATGAGATTGTGAGACTACATGGAGTGCTAGTATCCATTGTATCAGACAGAGATCCTAGGTTCACTTCTAGATTCTGGGGTAGTCTTCAGAGAGCCCTAGGAACTAGATTGAACTTCAAGACATTCCACCCACGCACGGATGGCGACCGAGAGGGTAATTCAGATCTTGGAGGACATGCTACGGGCTTGTGTGATTGAGTTTGAGGGCAGTTGGGATACACACTTGCCTTTGATTGAGTTTGCTTACAACAACAGCTACCAATCAAGCATTAGAATGCCTCCATATGAAGCTTTGTATGGTAGAAAATGTAGAACCCCGTTGTGCTGGGCTGACATGGGTGAAAGAAAGATGATTGGACCCAAAATTGTTCAGAAAACTGAGGAGAAGATCAGGGTGATCAGAGATCGACTTAAGACTGCATCGGACCATCAGAAGTCCTACATTAATTTGAAAAGAAGGGATATTGAGTATGCAGTGGGTGAGAAAGTATTCCTCAAAGTTTCTCCTTGGAAGAGAATTATGAGATTCGGCAGAAAGGGGAAACTGAGTCCTCGTTTTATTGGGCCATATGAGGTTCTGGAAAGAGTGGGTCCTTTGGCATGTCGTTTGGCACTACCTCCAGAGTTAGAGAAGATACATAATATCTTCCATGTGTCTATGTTGAGGAGGTATCGATCAGACCCATCTCATGTACTACCAGTAAAGGAAATTGAAGTGAATCCAGACCTCACATATGAAGAAGAACCCATAGAGATTCTGGCTTATGAGGTGAAGCAGCTACGGAACAAGCAGATTTCATTGGTAAAAGTGCTGTGGAACCATCATTCGGGCCAGGAGGCTACTTGGGAACGAGAGGAGGACATGAGGAGACAGCACCCACAGCTATTTAGAAATTGATACCAGGTAAAATTTCGAGACGAAATTTATTTTAAGGGGGGGGGGGGGGTGGAGAATTGTAACACCTCTAATTGCATAGCCTGGTATATTTCACTGTTCCGGTGACCGGTGTCGGTCCAGACAATTAAGGGGATTAGAACCACACTCAAGACAACTAGAGAAGCTATAAACACAAATAATTAGTAATGTCCAATTAGTTAAGTATAAACAAGAAAAATAGACCATAAGAAGTTAAACGAGCCGAGAGTCACAGCGATGGGAGACCTTCTCGGTAAGGACTGCGAAGTCATTTTAAACTCAAATTTCGAACTGTAAAATGTGATGCCGCGGTCCTTAGGACCATTACAAACACAGTGGAAAAGAGAAAATCATGAAAAAGAATTGTTAAGCCAGTCAAATAATTAGGTCAGGGAGCCGAAAGAAATATTGAATTATTTGCAAACCAGGATGAACCGGCGAGGGGCAATTTGGTCAATTGAACCCGAGAGCTGACTCCTGACCTAACTGTTAAATAAAATCGAAGAAAAGAAAACTTCGGGATCGAGAATTAAATTAAAAAACTAATAGAAAAAAAAAGAAGAGAAAATGAAAAAGGTGTAGGGAGATGACATCATGCATGATGCCATAAAGAATATAATTAATAAATTTACTTAAATTAATTTTTGGTCTTCTTAAGACATAAAAGAAAAGAAAAAAAAAAAACACAAAAGTCTTCTTAAAAAACGTCACTCTCCCTCTCCCACACCAAAACCTCCATTAAAGCTCAATTTTGAGCTTGCATATTATAAGATTTCACCATAAAAAAGTAAGCCACCATAGTTAAAGCTTGTCTAGGCAACTTGAGAAGAAGATTGGTCATCAAAGAAAGAAGAAAAGAAGAAAGAAAATTAGAGAAAAGGGGAGTTAGAAGTTGCTACACAAAGGTTAGTGATTTTAGTTGCAAATAAGTTTATTACTTGTGTTTATAACTTAGTTAACTTAGAAATATGCTTAAAATGAAATAAAAATATGTGTGAGGGACTAAACTGAATTTTGTCCAGCAGGTGATGGGAGTATAATTGCATGGTTTGATGGATTTAATTAGGTATATAAACCTTAATTAGTTGAATGACTAAGGTTAAAGGCATAGAATCAAGTAAATGCAAGAGTTTGTGTAGTTAGGGTTTTGGACATTAGGGTTTAGAGACCAAAAATGTGAAAAACTTGTAAATGGTGTCTTTGACCTATTGTGAAGTGAAAAATGGTCATTTGTGACCAAATGAGGTGTGTTAGAAGTGTTGGAATTAAAAGCCAATTCGGATTAGATAAGGTCATGTGCTGGCAGCATGACCAAAATTTCCTTTGAGGGACCAAAAATGAAATTTTACAAGTCCAATGGATATGGGACCAATTGGGGATGAAAATAGGCACTAAATGACACAATTTTCATTTAGGAAGCCTGCCCAAAAAGTAACTAAAACCTAGTGAACAAAGTGATCGAAGTCGGAAAATCACAGGCTATCCTGCACAAACTGACCAAATGAACAGTGTTTGTTTATTTGGTCATAACTCGAGCTAGACAGGTCAAAATGACCTGAAATTTTACCAGTGGTTAGATGAGATATAGACCTAAACCTTTCATGAAGAACACCAACCCAAATTATGCCATTAACCCAATCAAATTACTGAGCAAAGTTGGTGACCTGAATATGCAGACTGCAGATTTGCCATTTGAACAGTAAAGTTTCAATGGCTATAATTCTCTCTAGAAAACTCCAATTTAGGTGATTCTTGAACCGATGGAAACCTAAGGCATAGTAGAACATTTCATATGAAGAAAGTTAGACCAAATAATGGACCTAACTTGATCAAATCACTGAATGAAGTTGGATCAACAAATCTACAGAACCAAATTCTGCAGCATGAACAGTAAACGTAATTTGCTTATAACTTGAGCTACAAAACTCCAATTGGGGTGATTCAAAAAGGAGAATAAACTTAAGACAATAAGGAACATTTTCTATGAAGAAAGTTTTGCCAAATTCTAACAGTAAACTGACCAATGAAACAGTAGAATTAAGGACACTAAAACTGAAAATTTGGCCATTTTGCCTAAAAGACCTAAGTTTTGAGAAAATGACCAAAACCAACAAGTTTGGTGACCAAAATGTGGTATGTGAGTAAGTTGGAATTCCCATACCTATTAAGCCTTAAAAAGTCAATAATTTGACTTGAATAGTGCAGTGAATAGTAACCCAAAACACAAAATTTCAAGAACGTCGAATTTAGCACGTTAGAGCTAGGTAAAAGTGAAGTTAAATTTATTTTTGGATTTATGCTAAGTTATGGTACTGAAACACTATAAAATTGTGTGTTTCAGTTGAAAAGAATACCGGGAAAGAACCTGAGGAACCGAGTCAAGGCCAAGAGGCGATTCGCTTGAGGTTTGTGCACAACGTATACTTTTTATAATTATCTTCTGCATACTGTTTTGAATAATGTGAAATATTAAATTATGGCATTCTTATGATGTTTGATTTAAATTGTGAAAGTTATTGTGTATATTTGAAATTACATTGTTTAGCAAATTGTTAAGATAAGTTATGAAACCACAGTGTCATGACCATATATTTGAATACCTCACTAGCACGACTAGTGGGGGTAATTAGTTTCGAATTTTGATTCCTTCTCTGGAGAAGGGTTGAGGTGTGCCAATAGAAGAGGATGTGAATGGATATCCATATATTTGAGCTAGCTAGCCTTGTGATGTGATTTCTCTTTAGCCTCTGGCTATTGAGATTCTATTTGTTTCGAATGGCATGATCTAACTGTGGATTTTATGAAAAGTGTTTTGATACTTCGAAATGAACTTGGTTTGCATTAAAATCTCATAATTCATGTTTTTTGTTTAATGCTTATATTTAGTCAAATTTTTGAATCAATGTGATTTTATTTTTGCATAAAGATTATTTTAGTATGTTGTGCACCACTGAGTCCTAGTACTCAGCGATAGCTTCTATTGCTGTCGTAGATACAGAGACTAGAGGAGCAGCAGACTGAGCTGCTGATGTGTGAGGAGCTATCAGCTTGAAGTCATCGGGTATAATTTATACCCTGATTGTAAATATTTATTTTGATGCATGTAATGCACAGAAATGTATGGACATGTTAAAATGGGTCTTGAGCAGCTTGTACAAAATCTGTATAAAATTCATAATAAATTTTAGTTTGGATTTTTTTAATGTAAATTTTTGTATGATGTATATATAAATTGTTTATTCTTAAAGAAATATGAATGTATGAAATTGATTGACTGTACCTTGAGGATTATTGAATTTTGAACTTGAGAAATTGATTGAAATGATTGTGGAATTGTTGAAATTAATTGAGTTTGATTGTGAAATTGAAGTAGTGGTTAAGAAAAATTTTTAGAAGTGCTTTTTACAGGTATTTGAAGAACTATTTTCTCAAAATACAGACAGAACTCTGTCAAAATTTTTATAAAATTTACGGAAAAATAAAATGGGCCAAAATTTTCAACTAGCTTTCAAACTTAATTAAATGTTTTAATACCTATTAGAAAATGCTCACCACTTATCAAAAGTAAGAAAATTATTTTAAAATCCCTTGTAGGGTACTTAATGAGTTATCGGTAGGTGAAGTTCGGTATTTCATTAGGTATTCTACGGGATCATGTTATGCCTTACAGAGGGGTAAGGTGTGACAAATATATAAGCGGAGAGTGCCATCTTTCTTGTTAACAAACAACACTAGCACTCCCCAAGGTGACATACTAGGGTGGATAAAGCCCTTGTCAAGCAGCTCTTGCAACTGCACTTTCAATTCTTTCAGTTCTGCTGGTGCCATTCTGTATGGTGTTATGGAGATTGGGTCCACACCAAGCATAACATCAATCTCAAGCTGAACCTCTCTTTTCGGAGGTAATCCTGGCAACTCATTAGGAAACACATTCAGAAAATTACATACTGTAGGGATGTCCCTCAATGCTGGACTTCCCACTTGAGTGTCTATCACATGTGCCAAGTATGCTTCACACCCCTTTCTGATCATCTTTCTGGCTAGTGCAGCCGAAATGATATTTGATGGCAGTAACTACCTCTCCCCGTGTATTACCACATCACCATACTGAGGGGGACCAAAAGTGACTGTCTTCAGTCTATGATCAATCATTGCATAAAGCTTGGCTAACCAATCCATGCCCAAGATGATATCATAATCTCTAAAGGGCATTTCGATCAAATCTGACAGAAAAACATGTCCTTCGATCACCAAAAGACAATCTCTATAGATTCTGTTGACCCGGACCTCTTGTCCTAACGGACTAGTTACTAGCACCTAAAACCCCATTTTAATACACGGAACAGCAAGGGAACTGACTATACTAGCACTAACATATGAGTGGGTAGAACCCGAATCAAACATGACAAATACTTCTTGATCAGAGATAGAAAATGTACCGGCCACAATATTCGAAGTCTCTGCCTCTTCTCGCAGTCTCATCATGTATACTCTGGCTAGAGTACTCCCTTGTTCTGATTGGTTAACGGTACCCTGACTGCCAGAAGTGCTGCCTCTACCTTTGCCTCTTCCTCTGCTAACCAATTATGAACCTCTGGTAACAGAACTCTTGATGAATCCTTCTACAGTGGTAGGAGCTTGCCCAAATCTATGGGCACTGGTGCAGTCCTTGGCCAGATGGCCCGTGCCTCCACAGTTAAAATAAGCTCTTGAAGCCCAATAGCATATACCACCTGTTAGTAGTATGCCCTAGAGCATATCATTTAGTATGTATCTTGTACACATTTTTATTAAGAAAAGGAATTTTCACTTTTCCGTTTACATACTATATTTATGTGTAATAGAAAAGGTCCATTGATATTTTGTTAGAAATTCTATTCTTAAGTTGTTAAGAATATGAGTGACAGTATTTCTAGCACAAGGTATTATAAATAGGTTCACAATCGAGGATACTTCACAATAAGGACATGACTTATCCAGATAGATTGTAATCATGTTTGTTCCCAAGTTATTTATATGAGATGTAAATAAGATGGAATGGTGAGTCTCATGCCATATGACAAACATGATAGGCACTTATACATGACAAGTAGGTCGAACCAGTGACACTTATGACAAGCACATGGAGTTTACTCTTGTTAATGTATTGTCATAAATTGTAACACCCTCCCTATAGCAACTCCGTACATTCTACTGTTCCGGTGACCAGTGTCGATCTGGACAGCTAGAACGTCCAGAAAAATATTTAACGTCTGGAAAAATATTTAAACTAAAGTGAGGAACCATAATTAACTCAAATATTAAAAAGAAAAATTTAGTAAAAATTTTAGAAATAAAATACAACCAAGTTAAATGAACCGGTGCCCTAGCGATAGGTAACCCAGTGGGAAGTCGCGGTTCTCACAACTAGGAGCCCTAGACGGGGGGGAAAATTTATAAAATAATTTTTGGGACTCCAGAGAAGGGTCATTGAGGTTTCTATGACATTAGAATGCCAATAAAATGTTTAGAAAATTTTTTTCAATCATTACAGACGATTTTGGCTCAATAAGCCAAACAGAGGGCATTTTGGTCATTTCGTCTTTAGAGATGATTTTTGGCCGACTTGTCCAGTTAAGTAAATAATTATTATGACATAATATGTGAATAAATATTACTAAAAATTAAATTGAAATTTAGTAGACAAGAAAAGGAAAGAAAATTAAAAGAATTAGAATTATGACATCATTATGATGTCATTAAAAATCCTCCCACCTAATCAAACTTTGACACATGGCATTAACTTATTTAAAATGACTTAATGGGCAGAAAAAAAGAAAGAAAAATCAGTTTCTTCTTCAACCTTTAGGTAGCCAAAAAATGTAGAGAGAGAGAGAGAGAGGAAGGAAAACTCCATTAAAGCTTCACCAAGCTTGAGTTCACCACCCAAATCACCCTAAAACCCTAGCTTCCCTTCACAAATATTAACCCTTACACCTAGAGCAAGTCTTGGGCGGCAAAAAGAAAGAGAAAAAGAGGAGTTCTCAAGCTTTGGGAATTAACTAAATCAAGGTTAGTGTCCAAACTTTTGCTATTTTGATTAAATTCATGTTTAATGGCATGAAGTAAGTAAGAAATGTAAGAAAACAAGATAAAAATGTGTGTGTGTGCACTCTAAAAATTTTGGCAGCTAGGGTTAGCTAGGGTTTGCTCATGTAATGGTTTATTAACCTTGTAATGGTCAATTAGTGACCATTTGAATGTGTGTGAGAAGGAATTGAAGTGAGTAAGGATGTTGGATTTGAGTTTAGGTGAGCTACCTTGGCTGACCTGCAGGACTGACTATGAGTCCAGCAGGTTTGGGCAGTTATAAATGGAGTTTTAGAAGTTCAATTGGTGTAAGGATAATTAAACATGAAACTAGACACATAATGGCACAACTTTGGTGAAGAAACCCTGCTCAGAAAACCAAACCAAGTTGGCTTAAAAATTGCCCTAATCTGGGTAACTTGCATTCTGCCTAGGCAAAATGACTAAATGAATAGTGTCTATTCATTTGGTCATAACTCAGTGTAGAAAGGTCCAATTGACGTGAACTTTTATTAGCAGAAAGCTAAGACATAGACCTAAAACTTTCATGAGGAACACAAATCCAAATTTGGACCATAACCTAGTCAAATTGCCAATCAAACTTAGCTTACCAAATTTGGCAGAACCAATTTTGACCAGAATTTTGGATTCTATCCAATCCGGCCAGTTATGGTGTTTAGGCCATAACTTGAGCTACAAAACTCCAAATGGAGTGATTCAAAAAGTGAAATGTAACTAGACAAAATAAGAAACATCTTTCATGAAGACAACTTTGCCAAATTCCTACTGTACAAATGACCAATGGAACAGTAAACATAAGGCTTGAAATCTGAAAATAATGAATAATTAACACTAAGCTTAGAAATGGTATTAGCAACCAATACCAACAACTTTAGAATGTAAAATGTGGTATGTTGAGAGTATTAGAACCCACGTACCTATTGTCTATGCAAAAGTCAACATTTTAGTTGACCAATGAAATGAATAGTAATACCTAAACTTAAATTTCATGAATTATAAAGTTTAAAAGTGTAACATGCCCTAATACACCTAGCAAGATTGGTTTGGATAGGTTGGCATGCCAATAGGGTTCAGTTAGCAGTACTGCACATGGCTTTATGCCATTCTGTGATTTCATGGCTTTTAACCATTCTGTCATTATGTTGATACTTGGCCTTGTGCCAAATGTTATTACAGCTTATTAGCTATTCTGTTGCACACCGGGAGATACATATGTGACTGATAGTGTGACGTCCTGAGGTACTTGATACCCAGTGCCAGTTTAACCGTTTATCCAGTCCAGTCATCTAGTATAGGTTACTTGGGCAACCAGAAATGAATGTGGATAAATTTAATGAAATTATGAATATAACAAATACAAAATAAATAAGATTACCAATAATGATCGAAAAATTATCTGTATAAGACATCAGAACATACACTGCATATTTATTTTCTATTATTTCTTTTTATTTTATTATTGGCACCACTAAGCATCATTGCTTAGCGCGTTGCTTTTTGCCACGCATAGGTTCTAGAGAGACTGACCGAGAGCCCAGTAGACCACAGACTGGGTGAGACCTCCTGCAGCTCTGCATAGTATCCGTGTCACCTCACCGTCATCAGTGCATTGGTAGGACACTAGGTTTTATTTTGATATTTTGTAATTAGCTTTTACTTTCTCATATGCAATTGAAACTCATGTAATATATTTTGGTATTAATGTAAATAGTGAGAATTGTGTTTATGAATGAAAAAAAAATTGAATATTTATGTATGACTTGTATATGAATATCATAAGAAATGAATGATTGAGAAATGGAAATGTTATTGAAAAATATTGAAATTTTGATGATGGAATGGAGTTTGAGATTGATTGAGAATTTTGAAAGTGTTTTTCTCAGGTTCCGAAGAACTACTTTCTCCATTTTTAGTCGGTACTCTGCCGGATTTTCTATAAAATTTGCGGAACCTCAAATAAATTGATATTTTCCATAAATGACTTAAATCAATTATACTTCACCAATTGTACTTCATAGCTGCGATAAAAATAAATAAGGAAGGATAAAAAGGATTAAAATAAATTATGGTGTTTCGATACATTGTGTGACATATGTTACTCGGCTATACTGTAGACGGGTAAGGGGTGTCACATTTAGTGGTATCAGAGCCTGGTTTAGGCATTTTTTGGCCTAGATAGAGTCCATACCATGCATTGCATTTGTAAGAGTCGAGGTGACACTAATGCAGATCTGTTTGTCTTTGTTATTTTGATTAGGATATGGACCCCACATCTCTGAGAGCTGTTGAGGAGGAAGTGGAGAGTCATGCTCCACCTGCAGTAGTTGAGACTGGGGCTAGGGGAGAACCTGCTCCGTCAGCTCCAGCAGCACCTGCTCAGCCTCTACAGGCCATTTTCCAACAAATGACTGAATTCTTCAGATAAATGGCTGGGGTAATGCCACCACCACCACCACCTCCACATCATAAATCCCACCTAGAAAGATTGAGAAAATTTAGAGCAGTGGATTTCTTTAGCAAGAGAGAAGATGATTCTGTTGCAGCCGAAAATTAGTTGAACAGAACAGGAAGGGTTTTAAAACAACTCCACTGTACTCTAGAGCAAAACCTAGAAGCTGTTGTATCTCTGTTGCAAGATGATGCATATGAATGGTGGGATACAGTGTCCAGTGAAGTATAGCCAGAAGTAATAACTTGGGACTTCTTCCTCTCAGAATTCAAGAAGAAATATATGGGTAGTGTATACTTGGAAGAGAGAAGAAGAGAGTTCATTAATTTGAGGCAGAGACAGCTGACAGTGGCAGAGTATGAAAAGGAATTTGTCAGGCTGAGCTGTTACGGAAGGGAGACAGTCCCTAATGAGGCCGAAAGGTGTAAGAGATTTGAAAAGGGATTAAATGACAATATAAAAATCATGATCACTGCCTTGGGAATCACAGACTTCACCAAGTTAGTGGAAGTTGCAATAAAAGTTTAAAAAGTTAGAATAAGTGAGCAGACCGGAAGAGAGAGATAGTAAAAGAGGGGCCGGGGTCAGTCTAGTTCATCTCCTGCACCTGGAAAGAAGTTCAAAGGTCCGCCTGCACAGAGTTCAGGTCAACCTCAAGGTCAGGTCACCTCAGGGCCTGTGCCACGATTCACCCCTAGGAGAGGTCACCCACACCATCGGTGGCGCCTCCGTGGACGGGTTCAGGGGACCAGCCCAGCATCTTTTGCATGTCCGCATTGCCTGAAATGGCATAAGGGGGAGTGTTAGAGAGTGACTAGTGCCTGCTTAAGGTGTGGGTCAACAGAGCATCAGTTGAGGAACTGTCCATGCAGAACTGCTACAACTGCTCTAACACAAGCAGACAGACCTGCTCCTACACCACAAAGGGGTAGGAAATCTGGCAAATCTGAGGCAGTGGGACCATCACAGAGGCCTGCATTTGAGCCAGCAGAGAGGCCTGAGGGTAGACCAGCTGCCAGAGCCTATGCCATGAGAGCTCAGGAGGAGCAAGATGCCCTGGATGTCATCAGGGGTACGTTCTCCCTCTACAATACATCTGTGCATGCATTGGTGGATCTAAGATCCACTCATTCATACATCTGCATCAACCTACCCATAGAAAGGGGGATACTAGTAGGGAAGAGTGACCAAGACATCCTGGTCACTAATCCATTGGGCCACAGTATAGTGGTGAACAAAGTGTACAAGGGTTGCCCGTTAAGGATTCAGGGGTATGAATTCTTGGCAGACCTAATTGAGTTACCTTTCCATGAGTTTGACGTGATTTTGGGAATGGACTGGTTGTCATGTCATCAGGCAATGGTTGATTGTAAACTGAAGAGGATTTCTTTGAAAACTCCTAAGGGAAATGAGATCACAGTTATGGGAGAAAGGACAGATTTCTTGTCTAATGTCATCTCAGCCACAGTGGCAAGAAATTGATGAGAAAAGACCGTGAAGCCTACCTAGCACATGTGGTGGATACTAGGCAGGCTAAGCCAGATCTATGTGACATACCCACAGTAAGAGACTTTCCAGATGTGTTCCCTGAAGAATTGCCTAGCTTACCACCAGAAAGGGAAGTTGAATTTGCTATTGAGATACTGTCGGGTACAACACCAATCTCTATTGCTCCTTATAGGATGGCACCCACAGAATTGAAGGAACTGAAAATCCAATTACAGAAGTTATTGGATCAGGGTTCATATGCCCCAGTGTGTCACCATGGGGAGCTCCAGTACTGTTTGTAAAAAAGAAGGATGGGACTTTGAGGTTCTGCATCGATTATCGGCAGTTGAATAAAGTGACAGTGAAGAATAAATATCTGTTGCCTAGAATTGACAATCTGTTTGATCAGTTGAAGGGAACAGGAGTATTTTCCAAAATTGATCTCAGATCAGGGTATCATCAGTTAAGGGTAAAGGATGCAGATGTGCCAAAGACTGCATTCAAGACCCGATATGGGCATTATGAGTTTCTGGTGATGCCCTTTGGCCTAACAAATGCACCAGCAGCATTCATGGACTTTATGAACCGTATCTTTCATCCATACCTAGATCGGTCCATAGTGGTCTTTATTGATGATATTTTGGTGTATTCCAAGATCAGTGAAGAACATGATGAGCATTTGAGGATTGTTCTGCAAACTTTGAGAGAAAAAAAGCTGTATGCTAAGTTGTCCAAGTGTGACTTTTGGTTGAAAGAGATTGCATTCCTTGGACACATAGTGTCAGCTGATGGGATTAGGGTGGATCCCAAGAAAATAAAAGTGGTGATGGAATGGAAGCCTCCCAGAAATACAACTGAGGTTAAAAGTTTCTTGGGGCTAGCTAGGTATTACAGAAGATTTGTGAAGGGATTTTCTTTAATAGCTGCTCCAATGACCAAGTTGTTACACAAGAATGTCAGATTTGACTAAAATGACAAGTGTCAAGCCAGTTTTGAGAAGTTGAAGGCTATGTTGACAGAGGCACCAGTGTTAACATAGCCAGTGTTGGGAAAGGACTTTGTGGTCTACAATGATGCCTCGCATAATAGGTTAGAGTGTGTATTGATGCAAGAGGGGAAGGTGGTCGCCTATGCTTCCAGGCAGCTAAGGCCACATGAACAGAATTACCCTACCCATGATCTAGAACTTGCAGCAATTATCTTCGCACTGAAGATATGGAGGCACTACTTGTATGGTGAAAAGTGCTACATTTACACAGAACACAAGAGTTTGAAATACTTGCCAACCCAGAAGGAACTCAACCTCAGACAGAGGCGATGGATTGAGTTCTTGAAGGACTATGATTGTGTAATTGACTACCATCTTGGGAAGGCAAATGTAGTTGCTAATGCTTTGAGTAGAAAATCCATCACCGCTCTGAGATCATTGAATGCCCACCTATCTTTGGCTTGAGATGGAGCTATTTTGGTTGAGTTGCAAGTGAGGCCAAACCTATTATAGCAGATTTTAGATGGGCAGAAGGTAGATGAAAAGTTAATGACTACTGTGAGTAAAGTCTCAGAAGGGAAAGTAACTGACTATGAGGTGAAAGTAGATGGGTGCCTGTACTACAAAGAAAGACTGTGTGTACCAGATGATGGGGAATTGAAAGCCAATATCCTAAAAGAGGCACATACCAGTGTTTATGTTATGCACCCAGGAAGTACAAAAATGTATCATGATCTGAAGCTTCATTATTGGTGGCATGGTATGAAAAAGGACATAGCTGACTATGTGACTAAATGCTTGACATGTCAGCAAGTTAAGGTAGAACATCGAGTTCCATCGGGTTTGCTACAGCCTATACGCATACCTGAATGGAAATGGGATCGGGTCACCATGGATTTTGTAAGTGGTCTACCTTTCACACAGAAGAAGTATGATGCAGTATGGGTGATAGTTGATAGATTGACGAAGTCAGTACATTTTTTGCCAGTTAGGACTGACTACTCACTGGAGAAGTTAGCAGAATTGTATATTAGTGAGATAGTTAGAATGCATGGAATTCCACTTTCCATCATATTTGATCGAGACCCAAGGTTTACATCGAGATTTTGGAAGAAGTTACATGAATCCTTGGGTACACAACTCCACTTCAGCACAGCTTTCCATCCTCAGACGGATGGGCAATCAGAAAGAGTAATCCAGGTAAACAATTGAAACCAATTGAACTAATACAAATATTGAACTAAAGTGATAATAATAACATGAAATATATGTCAGGTCCTTAAGGATATGCTGAGGAGTTGTGTTATTGAGTTTGAGGGAAGTTGGGATAGATACCTCCCACTGGTAGAATTTGCATACAACAATAGCTACCAAGCTAGCATCCAAATGGCCCCGTATGAAGCACCGTATGGGAGGAAATGTAGAACTCCCGTGTGCTGGACTGAATTGGGTGAAGATAAATTGGTAGGGCCAGACCTGGTGAAACAGATTAAGGAGAAAGTAAAGATAATCAAAGCCAATTTGAAAGTTACCTCAGACAGATAAAAATCCTATGCCGACCTGAAGAGAAAAGAAATAGAGTATGCGGTTGGCGACAAAGTGTTCCTCAAGGTGTCACCGTGGAAGAAGGTACTAAGGTTTGGAAGAAAAGGTAAGTTAAGCCCTAGGTTGGCCCATATGAAGTCATTGAACGTGTGGGTCCAGTGGCCTACAGACTAGCTTTACCACCAGACCTGGACAAGATCCGCAATGTGTTCCACGTATCTATGCTAAGAAAATACCGCTCAGATCCTTCACATGTCATCTCCATGGAAGAAATTGAAGTACAATCGGATTTGACATATGAAGAAGAACCCATACGGATCTTGGCTCGGGAAGTGAAAGAGTTGAGGAATAAGCAGATTCCACTAGTGAAAGTGCTTTGGAGGCACCACAACACCGAGGAGGCAACTTGGGAAAGTGAAGAGACGATGAGGCAACACTTCCCTCAACTGTTTGCATCAGATAAATTTCAAGGATGAAATTTAAATTAGAGGGGAAGAGTTGTAACACCCTCCTCCCTGTAGCAACTCCGTATATTCTACTGTTCCGGTGACCAGTGTCGGTCTGGATAGCTAGAACGTCCAGAAAAATATTTAAAGTAAAGTGAAGAACCATAATTAACTCAAATATTAATAAGAAAAATTTAGGAAAAATTTTAGAAATAAAATACAACAAAGTTAAATGAGCCGGTGCCCTAGCGATGGGTAACCCAATGGGAAGTTGCGGTTCTCGCAACTAGGAGCCCTAGACCGGGGGAAAATTTTATAAAATAACTTTTGGGGCTCCAGAGAAGGGTCATTGAGGTTTCTATGACATTAGAATGCCAAGAAAATGCTTAGAAAATTTTTTTCAATCGGTACAGACTATTTTGGCTCAATAAGCCAAACAGAGGGCATTTTGGTCATCAGAGATGATTTTTGGCCGACTTATCCAGTTAAGTAAATAATTATTATGACATAATATGCGAATAAATATTGCTAAAAATTAAATTGAAATTTAGTAGACAAGAAAAGGAAAGAAAATTAAAGGAATTAGAATTATGACATCATTATGATGTCATTAAAAATCCTCCCACCCAATCAAACTTTGACACATGGCATTAACTTATTTAAAATGACCTAATGGGCAGAAAAAAAAGAAAGAAAAATCAGTTGCTTCTTCAACCTTTGGACAGCCAAAAAACGTAGAGAGAGAGAAAGAGAGGAAGGAAAACTCTATTAAAGCTTCACCAAGCTTGAGTTCACCACACAAATTACCCCAAAACCCTAGCTTCCCTTCACAAATATTTACCCTTACACCTAGAGCAAGTCTTGGGCAGCAAAAAGAAAGAGAAAAATAGGAGTTCTCAAGCTTTGGGAATTAGCTAAATCAAGGTTAGTGTCCAAACTTTTGCTATTTTGATTAAATTCATGTTTAATGGCATGAAATAAGTAGGAAATATAAGAAAACAAGATAAAAATGTGTGTGTGTGCACTCTAAAAATTTTGGTAGCTAGGGTTAGCTAGGGTTTGCTCATGTAATGGTTTATTAACCTTGTAATGGTCAATTAGTGACCATTTGAATGTGTGTGAGAAGGAATTGAAGTGAGTAAGGATGTTGGATTTGAGTTTAGGTGAGCTGCCTTAGCTGACCTGCAAGACTGAGTATGAGTCCAGTAGATTTGGGCAGTTATAAATGGAGTTGAAGAGGTTCAATTGGTGCAAGCCTAATTGGATATGAAACTAGACACATAATGGCACAACTTTGGTGAAGAAACCCTGCCTAGAAAATCAAACCAAGTTGGCTTAAAAATTGCCCTAATCTGGGTGACTTGCATTCTACTTGGGCAAAATGACTAAATGAACAGGGTCTATTCATTTGGTCATAACTCAGTGTAGAAAAGTCCAATTGACCTGAAATTTTACCAGCAGAAAGCTGAAACATAGACCCAAAACTTTCATGAAGACACAAATCCAAATTCGGATCATAACCTAGTCAAATTGCCAATCAAACTTAGGTTACCAAATCTGGCAGAACCAGTTTTGACCAGAATTTTGGATTCTGTCCAATCCGGCCAGTTATGGTGTTTAGGCCATAACTTAAGCTACAAAACTCTAAATGGAGTGATTCAAAAAATGAAATGTAACTAGAAAAAATAAGGAACAACTTTCATGAAGACAACTTTACCAAATTCCTACTGTACAAATGACCAATGGAATAGTAAACATAAGGCTTGAAATCTGAAAATAATGAATAATTAACACTAAGCTTAGAAATGGTATTGGCAACCAATACCAACAACTTTAGAATGTAAAATGTGGTATGTTGAGAGTATTAGAACCCACGTACCTATTGTCTATGCAAAAGGCAACATTTTAGTTGACCAATGAAATGAATAGTAATACCTAAACTTAAATTTCATGAATTGTAAAGTTTAAAAGTGTAACATACCCTAGTACACCTAGCAAGATTGGTTTGGATAGGTTGGCATGCCAGTAGGGTTCAGTTAGTAGTACTGCACATTGCATTATGCCATTCTCTGATTTCATGGCTTTTAGCCATTCTATCATTATGTTGATACTTGGCCTTGTGCCTAATGTTATTACAGCTTATTAGCAGTTCTGTTGCACACCGGGAGATACATATGTGAGCGATGGTGTGACGACCTGAGATACTTGATACCCAGTGCCAGTTTACCCATTTATCCAGTCCAGTCATCCAGTATAGGTTACTTGTGCAATCAGAAATGAAAGTGGATAAATTTAATGAAATTATGAATATAACAAATACAAAATAAATAAGATTACCAATAATTATCGAAAAATTGTTTGTATAAGACATAAGAACATACACTGCATATTTATTTTCTGTTATTTCTTTTTATTTTATTATTAACACCACTAAGCATCATTGCTTAGCGCGTTGCTTTTTGCCATGCGTAGGTTCTAGAGAGACCGACCAAGAGCCCAGTAGACCACAGACTGGGTGAGACCTCCTGTAGCTCTGCATAGTGTCCGTGTCACCTCATCGTCATCAGTGCATTGGTAGGACACTAGGTTTTATTTTGATATTTTGTAATTAACTTTTACTTTCTCATGTGCAATTGAAACTCATGTAATGTATTTTGATATTAATGTAAATAGTGAGAATTGTGTTTATAAATGAAAAAGAAATTGAATATTTATGTATGACTTGTATATTAATATCATAAGAAATGAATGATTGAGAAATGGAAATGTTGTTGAAAAATATTAAGATTTTGATGATGAAACGGAGTTTGGGATTGATTGAGAATTTTGAAAGTCTTTTTCTCAAGTTCCGAAGAACTGCTTTCTCCATTTTTAGTTGGTACTCTGTCGGATTTTCTATAAAATTTGCGGAACCTCAAATAAATTGATGTTTTGCATAAATGACTTAAATAAATTATACTTCACCAATTGTACTTCATAGTTATGATAAAAATAAATAAGGAAGGATTAAAATAAAATAGGGTGTTCCGGTACACTGTGTGACATATCTTACTCAGCTATACTGTAGACGGGTAAGGGGTGTCACATAAATCATATCAGTGCATATAATCTTTAGACCTGAGATAGTACAGTTATCTTGTATATAGGTTGTTTGAGTTTGATACTGCTTTCA
Organism: Hevea brasiliensis; assembly: GCF_030052815.1. Lineage (NCBI taxonomy): Eukaryota > Viridiplantae > Streptophyta > Magnoliopsida > Malpighiales > Euphorbiaceae > Hevea > Hevea brasiliensis. The sequence continues at coordinate 55,111,684 of NC_079505.1, forward strand.
TACTTGTACTCTGTATGGGTATATGGGCATGTGTTGGCTCCTACTAGTTATATATGGAGGTAGGTGTTGATCAAGATGGAATCTGTTCCTCTAAGTAAATAGGGATAAAATCCTATGTTCATTTAATTGTTCTTGATGTTTCAAGTTCCTGGCCAGGACTGATAGATTTAATCAGAAAAGAGTTTCTGATGAGAAAATCTTTTAATCAAGAACTGGAATTAAAAGAGAACATAATATTCATAGCAAATAGGGTTTGATATAAACCATTACTTCAGCTTGAGTTGGGATTTTGTAACAGAGAGATTTTAGTGCATGGTAACATATGATTATAGGTTCATTTAAGGTAAACCTTATTACTAATTGGGTGGCCATGGCATGCTATGCTAGGTGTTAACCATGGTCTATGAGGTGCATAAAATGATTTAGAGAAATCATTTATTGTAAGAAAGAGTTCTGATGATATTAAGAGTTGATATCATGTCTTATTGCTAATTAGGGATGAGCCTAGTAAGTCACACACATACACAAGTAATCACCAAATTAAATATAATTTAATTAATTAATTAAAGAGTTTAATTGATTAATTAAATAGGTTTGGTTTTCAATTAGATTGCAAAGTCCCTAGCATGACTTGAAACCAAATCTAGGTTATTGGATGTACAGTATAAGTTAAATTTATATTTAAAGTGTTTAAATATGAATTTAATTAATGAGAAATTAATTAATAAAGATTAATTAATTAATTTATATTTGATATAAATTGATTAGAAGAAGAGAAATAATTATTCTGGGTTGAGAACTCAAAATTAAGACATAGGGGTATTTTGCTCATTTCACAGGGTGACATGTGGCACCATGAGATGGTGAGACATGGCACTACACATAAGCTTGCCCAATGTCTTTTAATAATGTAAGATGATTAAAATCAAGATTAAATATTGGTTTGATACTTGGCACAATGTGATTGGGTCAATTAAAAACTAGAGCCAATCAGAAGGTGACGTGTGGCAAGGGTTTTAAGTGGTGACCTAGCTATGTAAGTGTAAGGATGAAAGAACAAAATACACAAGCTGCCATTCTCTCTTTGTGCCACCACCCTTGGCTGCCCTCTCCCCTCTTCTTCTTCATCTCTCATCAATTCAAAGAGATTAGCAAACAATCTCTTGAATTAAAAATACTAGAAATTGTTTCTAGTGTTCTGTTTACATCTGTAATCTCTCAAAAGGAAAAACTTAATTTTCTAATTCATAGAAAAAGCTTTAGAAGCTGTTCAAGGGCTGCCATAGGTGATCTTGGTGTGGACAAGCTAGAGGGACAATATCTGGTGTCCTAAAGACGCATCCCAAAGGTGCCAAACACACTGCACTGCATCAAAAGGTTAGTGTACTTGTTCTTGATCTAATCTAGGATTCTAATGGATTAATCTGTTAATTCTAAATCTTGAATGGAAAATGTAGATCCAAAAATATATTAAAAGAGTTTTAATATGCTGTTTATCATTAAAATCAAATAGATAAAAATAAATCTTGCATGATGCCTGTGACCCTAAAAGAAAAATTTTGAATTTCAATGATTTAAACTTGTATTTTTCATGCTTCCGCTCCTTCCATTGGTATCAGAACCACTATATTTGCCATTTAGATTGTTTTTTATATGATTTAATTGTGTGTTATGATCATGAGATGATAGATCCATTGCTGGTTGCAAAGAAAGGTGGCGGCTTGGTGATGAACACCATTGGTGCGCACACTTTGTGGTCGCCAATGGTGTGCGCAAGGTTTGGGTTTTTAATTTATAATTGTTGTGTGATATAAAAGCTCATCCTATGTCTAATTAAATTGTTTAATTAGAGTTTTAATCACACAATTAAATTTTGATTCAAATCAGAATTTTAAAAATTGTTTGAATGTAATTCAAATATGAATTTGTGAATTTGTTTGAATGTGATTCAAATCTGAATTTTTAAATTTATTTGAATGTGATTCAAATCTGAATTTTTAAATTTGTTTGAATCATATTCAAATCTGGATTTTTAAGTTGAATATGAGATATTCAATTTAGTTTAAGTTTGTATTTTTATTTAATTGTTAAATAGTGATGTGCATGATGGATGATCATGGACTACAAAAGACCAATGTGATTGGATTTATTTCTTTTATGTTTCTTTGGGTTGTAAATTAATTAATTTATTTTAATTTATTTTTGGGCATGTATTATTAAGGTTGTAATAATTTTGGATTGTAATTTCGTTTATTTAGTTCTTGTAACTTCGCCTTAGTATGCCAAGGATTACTATGTAATTGGATTGCAAAAAGATCAAGGAGGTCAAGAGCATTGGTGGGACCAGTGGGAGGAATTCAAGATCAAGTGTTGATTATATACTCCTTCAGCAACTCTTGTAAAATGAATGAATGAAATGCACCTAGGAATGTCCTGATTCAATTCTTGGTGGCTCAAAATTGAATCCCTTAGAAAGTCCCTGATCATACCATATTTACTGTTTATCCATGAATGCATGAGATGTATGGGAATGTATGCAAGTATATGATATATGCATGCTAAATGGATAATGTGTAAAGTGAGACCTTAATAGTAATTAAGATGACCACAAAATCTTCCAAACAAATGATTAAGTTGGAAATGGTATAATTAAAGTAATTATAATATGGGCCCTCCATTGAGGCAATTATTTTAAGAAATTTTAAACACTTGCATAAGATGCAATTAATTTAAGAGACTTTCTTAAAAATAATTGTTAAGCATGAGATGTTGTAAATATGTAAATAGTTTGGTGGCCAATATTGGATGTACATGAGGACATTAAAATTATTTGCATAATTACTAGCTCAATGAGATCAACTTAACTAATGCAAGATAAGTCAATAATGGATGTACCTGAGATTTTGAGTATTAGGGGCTAGGTAAAGGATTGAACCTCACATGGGATGTGATGGGCAAGGAGTTGCTCACTTATAGTTTATTGTAATTCCAATAATGGATGTACCTGAGGATGATCAAGAGAATTACAAGAATTCAATCACCCACTAGGAATCCATCCAACTAGGATTCGCTAAGTTAGTGGGAGGACCAATTTGATTAAAAGACCATAATCATTTTAGTTAATTACATGATACATTTACTGTGACACTCCTTACCGGTTTATAGTGTAGCCAAGCAAGATATGTCACACAGTGTGTGGATCACCATAACTTATTTCATAACAATTTGCCCTCCATAATTTATTTATTTATTATTCACCAAGTGCAAGATTTACCAATCATATCATTTATTTACAAATTTGATTAATCTGAATTTTTCATAAATTTTTATAGAAAATCCTGCAGAGTGCCGGCTGTTAATTGGAAAATAATTCTTCTGAACCTATTTAAAAGACACTTCCAATATAGTTTTCACATCCAAACTTTAATATACATACATATCAACTCAATCTCAAAACAATTTTCAAATTTTTGTTCATATTACAATTCGTATCACAGTCGTGAATATTTCCCAACATTTTATTTTTCAACATAATATACAGATAATTTCAGTAATATGAATTTCATATATTTACATGATCATATAATTTCATGAGTTTGTAATTATAATAAAAAACCAATACTAAATGAAAAATACAAAATACAACCCAAAATCCTAATGTCCAACCAAGTGCACTGCAGATATGAGGTGACTCTGGACTCTGTACAGATCTGACAATTCACCTGGTTTGAGGTCTGCTGGACTCCCCAACTATGTCTCCAGTACCTCCGCGTGGCAAAAGCGACGCGCTAAGCAATTCTGCTTAGTGGTGCCAATATAAAATAAAATAACTAAAATAAAATAGATATGCAGAATGTATGTTGACATTTTATGTAGACTTAATTTTTGGCATTTATTGCAGTATTATTTGATTAAAATTTGGTAAGATTTATTTTAATTGCCCGAGTAACCTATACTAGTCGACTAGACTGGATAAATGGGTAAACTGGCATGGGTACCAAATACCTCGGGCCATCACACCATCGGTCACATTGTGTCTCCCGGTGTGTGACAGAACAGCTAATAACCAGTAGTAAACATTGGGCACAAGGCCAAGTATCACACTGATATCAGAATGGCTAAAAGCCATAAAATCATAGAATGGCATAATGCCATGTGCAGTACTGCTAACTGAACCCTATTGGCATGCCAACCTATCCAAACCAATCATTCTAGGCATCCTAGGGCATTTTACAGAGTTAATGATTTAATTATTTATTTTTGTAATGTAGAGGTCACTATTTACTTGGCTAATTTTACTCAAAGGTTGACTTTTTGATTTATACTAGATTTGTTGAACCTAAGTTCACCAAGATACCACATTTTGGTTTACAAAAGTGTTGGCATTAGTTGCCAAGCAATACTTAAAACCAATGGAGAATAATTCAGAAATTTCAGTTTTGAGTGTTATAATTCACTGTTCCATTAGGCCATTCTATAGTGAGAATTTGGCCAAATGTTCTTCATAAAAATTGTTCCTTATTGTGTCTAGTTACATTTTTTGAATCACTCCATTTGAAGTTTTGTAGCGCAAGTTATAGCCTAAATACCATAACTGGCCGGATTACAATTTTTAGAGAATTTCTAGGCAAAATCAATCCTACAGTTTTTGTACACTGACTGCAGGTCAGTTTTTGAACATGTTATGGTCAAAATTTGGGTTTGTTTTTTTCATGAAAGTTGTAGAACTATGTCTCACCTTTCTACTGGTAAAATTTCAGGTCAATTGAATGTTTCTACACTGAGTTATGACCATTTGAATAAATACTGTTCATTTGGTCATTTTCTAGGAACAGCATGTTGGTCACCCGGATTAGGGTAGTTTTTTGGTCAACTTAGTTTGGTTTTCTAGGTAGAGTTTCTTCACCAAAGTTGTGTCATTATGTGTCTAGTTTCATGTCCAATTGGCCTTGTACCAATTAAACCTACACAACTTCAGTTATAGCTACCCAAACCTACTGGACTCACACCCAGTTCTGCAGGTCACCAAGGCCAGCATACCTAACTTCAATTCCCATGGAACAAACCACTTCATTTCTTAATCACATATAACCAAATGGTCACTAATTGACCATTAAAACTTACTTTCACTATTACATGAACAAAGTCTCAAGTTTGTGTCCTAACTCTAACTTCTCCATTTCAAATTCTGCATTTATTTACACTTCATTATCCTACTCAAGAGACTAATGCTTGAAGGAGCAGAAGCGTGAAAAACACAAGTTTATACCATTGAATTCAAAAATTTTCACCTAGGGTCACATGCATCATGCAAGATTTATTTTTATCTATTTGATTTCAATGATAAACAACATATTAAAACTCTTTTAATATGTTTTTGGATCTGTATTTGCCATTTAAGATTTTAAAATTTATCAAATTAATTTTAGAACCCTAGATTAGATCAAGAATAAATACACTAACCTCTTGATGCACTGCAGTATATTTGTGCCTTTCAGATGCGTCTGTAGGACACCAGATGTTGTCCCTCTAGCTTGTCTACACCAAGAACACCTATAGCAGCCCTTGAACAGCTTCTAAAGCATTTTCTATTAATTAGAAAATCAAGTTCTGCCTTTTAAGAGATTAAAGATGTAAACAGGACACTAGAAATGATTTCTAGTATTTTTAATTCAAGAGATTGTTTGCTAATCTCTTGGAATAGATGAGAGATGAAGAAGAAGAGAGGGAGAGATTCAAAGTGGCGGCACAAAGGAGGAGCAGCTATTGGTTGTATTTTTTCTCTTCATAACAACACTTATGTAGCTAGGTTAACACATTAAACCCTTGCCACATGTCACCCTTTGATTGGTTCTAGTTTTAATTGACCCAATCACATTGTGCCAAGTGCCAAACCTATATTTAATCTTAATTTTAATCATCTTACATGATTAAAAGACATTTGGCAAGCTTATGTGTAGTGCCATGTGTCACCAACTCATGGTGCCACATGTCACCCTGTGAAATGACCAAAATGCCCCTGTGTCTTAATTTTGAGTTCTCAACCCAAAATAATTATTTCTCTTCTTTTAATCAATTTATATCAAATATAAATTAATTAATTAATCTTTATTAATTAATTTCTCATTAATTAAATTCATATTTAAACACTTTAAATATAAATTTAACTTATACTGTACATCCAATAACCTAGATTTGGTTTCAAGTCATGCTAGAGACTTTGCAATCTAATTGTAAACCAAACCTATTTAATTAATCAATTAAACTCTTTAATTAATTAATTAAATCATATTTAATTAGGTGATTACTTGTGTATGTGTGTGACTTACTAGGCTCATCACTAATTGGCAATGAGACATGATATCAACTCTTAATATCATCAGAACTCTTTCTTACCATAAATGATTTCTCTAAATCATTTTATGCACCTCATAGACCATGGTTAACACTTAGCATAGCATGCCATGGTCACCCAATCAGTGATAAGGTTTACCTTAAATGAACCTATAATCATATGTTACCACGCACTAGAATCTCTCTGTTACAAAATCCCAACTCAACCTGGAGTCATGGTTTATGCCAAACCTCATTTGCTATGAATATTATGTTCTCTTTTAATTCTAGTTCTTGATTAAAAGATTTTCTCATCAAAAACTTTTTTTTTATTAAATTTGTCTGTCTTGGCCAGGAACTTGAAACATCAAGAACAATTAAATGAATATAGGATTTTATCCCTATTTACTTAGAGGAACAGATTCCATCTTGATCAACACCTACCTCCATATATAACTAGTAGGAGCCAACACATGCCCATACACCCATACATTGTAACACCCTTATATTTGGTAATGCATTCTACTGTTCCGGTGACCAGTGTCTGTCCGGACAGCTAGAATGCCTAGAACTACATTTAAATGTTAGTGAGGAGACATAAAATAATGAAATACAAGAAAATAAAATACAAGAAAAATAAAAGAAAAATAATAGCAATGAAATGTAACCAAGTTAAACGAGCTAAGAACCATAGCGATAGGTGACTGCACCGGGAAGTTGCGGCGTGGACTGTCGATTAGCCCTGGACTGCGAGGAAACCTTAGAAAATATTTTTAGGACTTAAATAAATATCTATTGAAGTATAAATATCATTAGAAATATGAAAGAAAAATTAATTAATTAATTAGTTCAAAGAAAAAACGAGAAATCGAGAAAATGATAAAACTCGGTATTACCGAAAAATCAGGAATGCAACTCGAATGGGGGCATTGTGGTCATTTGAAATCCCGAGTTTCCTTTTGACCTAAATTTCCATTAAAAATAAATGATATTACACTTTGAAAATGTCATGAAAAATTAAAATGGTGGTACATAATCTAAATAGTAAAAGAAAAGAGGTTAAATGTGGGAAATTGGAAATTTTGGATTAAATAAATCATAAACTCACTTAGTGCTCCATTAACTTCAGCATTTGGACACCTAAAGGGACGCTTGGGAGGTGCAGTACTCATCTTCAACCTTAGGAAGAGAACCAGCCGAACCAAACCTTGGGAGAAAACTCCATGGCCGTCCACACTCCAAGCTCAAGTTCACCATGTTCTAGCTACTTTTTGCATTAGGTTCCTTCACTAAACTTGACCACCATACCTTGGGTAGTATACTAGGAGCAAGAAAGTTAAGTTTTAGTGAGGTTTTGAAGAACTTCAAAAGTGATAAGTGAGTGTTTTCAATTCTTGTTTCATTAAAAGTGTAACCAAGGTTGTGGGTAGTTGATTTATGGAAGAATTTTTAAAGTTTGATGTTTTAATGGAGATGTACATTTTGGCAGCCATGGAAATTCAGTATATGTAGCTTGTTTTTACTTGTTTATGGTTGTTTAAGATGTTGTTATTTTTGGCAGCATGGATATGTGTATAATGGTTTGGAATTGGGTATGTAAATGGGGTATGTTCATGTGGTTAAATGATGTAAATGGACTTTGGAAAATTCAGTATTATAGTGTGCATATTGAGAATGGTTACAAGCTGTCCAAAATGACCTAAATGTTTTGTTAAATGTGTTAATGGTAAGGTACAAACCAAAATTGGCATGAAGGAAGTAGTTTGGTAAGTGTTGAATATGTACTTGGTAAGTGATGAGAAGTGTGTCGTAGGGTAGTGTATGTTTTGGCTTAGAACCTTAAGTGTGTGACTCTAATTGGTATGAGACTAATTGGAGGTGAAACTAGGCACAAAATGTGCCAACTTTCATTGAGGAAGCTTACCTAAATTCTACCTAGATGGTAACTTGAAAAATGACCAAATCCAGATTAGTGACTTGAAAGCCTGAAAATTGACCATTTGGGCAGTATTTAGTGTTTTGACCATAACTCACTTAAAATAGATCCAATTGGCCTGAAATTTTTACCATGAATAGTTTAGACATATATCTACAATTCTTATGAAGACACCAAAGCCCAGAAATGGCCAGAACCAAGCCAAATAGCTTGCACAAGTTCAGGTACCAAAACTGGCCGAATCAAAAGTGACCTAAAAATGACCTAAGCCTACCATTTTAGTGCATTCTGTCCAGCATTGGTAAATTGACCATATCTTGGTCTACAAAACTAAGAATGACCTGAAATTTTGCCCCGCGTGCAATAGGACATAGACCTACAAGTTTATAGTTTGGATCGAAACCCGAAAACTGAGGGAACTAGGTCATCTAGCTAGGTCAAAATAGTACACTGAAATCCGATAAATTGCAATAAAATGCAATACACTTGAAAATGAATTTGGTAACATATACCAACACTAAAGGGCTCTAAAATGTGACATATTGGTAACATTGGAATTGACTCACTTAGAGTGCATCAAGGGTTAACATTATAAGTTGACTAATGAAATAAATTAAAGGGAATAGTACTAAGAAAATTTAGATATTGGATTTTATGGTTGGAAACAAATTCATTGAGTACTGAAATACTTTAAATTGTGTGTTTCAGTTGATAAGGATATTGAGAAGCATAAAGAATATTGAGTCAAGGCCTAGGAGCAACTTAAATCAGGTTTGTGCACAACTAGTGTTTAACTGATTTTGTTCTGAATATTTCATATGATTAAATGACATATTTTTCTTATGTATTATGTTTAACAAGCATTGGATTTAATTCAATGATTATTGAAATTGTTATAGTATGCTTGAATTTAGCTTTGTGAAATGGTATTTCCACAAGTATTGAGCATTGTTGTGAATTGAATAAATTATGTTTTTGGAAAATTATGATAGAACATGTTTTGAATTGTGATGGGCAATTTGCATGGAAAATAAAAATTTATGATTTGAATTATGATGAGCATAAAAATTATTGGATATTGGAATTGACTTTGAATCGAATTGTATTGTGATTTATGCTCATTAAAAGGATTGTGATATTATTTTATATCTCACTATAGATGCTTGACTAGGTTATTACCCGTCTCTCTCATTTATTGATAAGACAATAGAGTTAGTTGTGTTTTGATTACCATGGTATGTGCACATGCTTAGATTCTCCTCTTATTAGAGGTTAGATCTAAGTTTTTTTTATTATTATTATGTTATGGCCCTTTCGAAAGATTCATTATTATGATGTGCACTATGCATGATGATTCGACCTCCCCGACCATTGGGAGTTAGAATTCGATTCGACCTCTCCGACCATAGGGAGTTAGAATCACCTCGAAGATGGCCCTTGCATATTAGTCTTACATAGTTAGTGAGATAAAGAATGGTTTTCGAGATAAAGAATAGTTTTCGAGATAAAGAATGGTTTTTGAATAGTAAAGAATTGTGATTTCAATTATGATTTATGTATAATTGATTTTGTTGGAATTAATCTTTATTTCCAATAAATTGTTGGAATTACCTTAAATGGTTAGTTATGATTTGATAAATTGAATTTCGTGATCAAAGTCATTTTATACAAATGATTTATATTATTGGCAATGAATATTTTGAGTTTTAGAATTTGATGAGTATTCAGATTTTCAAATTATTTGCTGTAAATTTTGTCAATGTATATTGTACTATGTTTTAAATTATAGTTGTGCACCACTGAGTTCACCACTCAGCGATAGCTTTGTATGCTGTTGCAGGTGAAAAGAGCATAGAATAGTTGAGTAAGCTTCTTTGAAGACACATTCAGATCAGCTCCAGGTTTATCATAAATATACCCATGTACACGGGTTTTGATGTATGCATGTAATAATATGTATGTAAATTATTTGAGCAGTTGTATAAAAACTCTTGTAAAATATTTTGTGATGTAATTAAATGTAAATTATTGTAAATGTAAATTTGAGATTTCATTTACCTGAATAGTTTTGTAATATTAATTTTTGAGTCTTGTAACCAATGAAATGTTTCTTTTTTGATGAGGTTGGTTTGAAAATGAAATGATTGATTATTGAGATTGAATTGTTAGATGAAATGAAGTTTCTTGGAGTTGTATTTGAGAAAACATATTGGGAGTGTTTTCTTTTTCAGGTTTGAAGAACTGTTTTCTCAAAATACAGCCGGCACTCTGCCGAAATTTTAAAAAATTTTATAACACCAGATTTTAATCGATGATTTAAATTTCACAAAAATTGTTTTAAAATCCCTTATAGTATATCTAATGGATTATCGGTAGGCGAAGTACGGTAATTCATTAGGTGTACTACGGGATCATGTTACATCTTACGGGAGAGTAGGGTGTGACATACATAGTACAAGTATGAAAGCAGTATCAAACTAAAACCACCTACATACAAGATAACTGTGCTATCTCAGGTCTAAAGATTATATGCAATGATATGATTTATGACAATACATTGACAAGAGTAAACTCCATGTGCTTGTCATAAGTGTCACTGGTTCGACCTACTTATCATGTATAAGTGCCTATCATGTTTGTCATATGGCATGAGACTCACAATTCCATCTTATTTATATCTCATATAAATAACTTGGGAACAAACATGAATATAATCTTTCTCGATAAGTCATGTCCTTATTATGAAGTATCCTCGATTGTGAACCTATTTATGATACTTTATACTAGAAATACTGTCACTCATATTCTTAACAACTTAAGAATAGAATTTCCAACAAAATATCAATGGACCTTTTTTATTACACATAAATATATTATGTAAACGGAAAAGTGGAAATAACTTTTATTAATAAAAACATGTACAAGATACATACTAAATGATATGCTCTAGGGCATACTACTAACAATCTTCCACTAGCACTAGAGTCATTCATTACAATATCTTAGACCCATCTTCTCAAGATGTTTGTCTAGCTGAGTCTGTGACATAGGCTTAGTGAATGGATCAGCTAGATTTTCAGCTGATGTTATTTTTTGCATGGCTACATCGTCTCGTCCAACTATTTCTCTGATAATGTGGTGGTGCTTTTCTATATGTTTGGATTTCTGGTGAGACCGGGGTTCCTTAGCCTGTATGACTGCTCCATTGTTGTCACAGTGAAGTGGAACTGCTAGCATAATAGAAGGAACTACTGCAAGTTATATCACGAACTTCTTTATCCAAAATAGCTTCCTTTACAGCATCTGATGCAGCAATATACTCAGCCTCGGTAGTGGAATCTACAGTCGTGCTCTATTTGGAACTCTTCCAACTGACTGCACCTCCATTACAAATGAACACATATCCAGAGGTAGACTTTCTATCATCGATATCTGATTGGAAATCAGAATCAGTATAACCATCCAATTGCAAGTCTCCACCTCCATAAATCAAGAATAAATCCTTAGTTCTTCTCAAGTATTTAAGGATATTCTTGATAGCTATCTAGTGTTCCAAACCTGGATTGGATTGATACCTGCTAGTCAAACTAACAGCATATGCGATATCCGGCCTAGTACACAACATTGCATACATTAAACTTCCAATAGCTGAAGCATATGGAATCTTGGCCATCTTATCTCTTTCTTCAGGTGTCTTTGGAGACATCTCTTTAGAAAGATGAATACCATGTCTCACTGATAACAATCCTTTCTTGCAATCAAGCATGTTAAATGTAACACCCTTCCGGTAGCAACTTCATACATTCTACTGTTCCGATGACCGGTGTCAGTCCGGACAGCTAGAACATCCGGAAAAATATTTAAACTAAAGTGAGGGACCATAATCAACTCAAGTATTGATAAGAAAAATTTAGTAAAAATTTTAGAAATAAAATACAACCAAGTTAAATGAGCCGGTGCCCTAGCGAGGGGTAACCCAGAGGGAAGTTGTGGTTCTCGCAACTAGGAGCCCTAGACCCGGGGAAAAAATTATAAAATAATTTTTGGGACTCAAAAGAAGGGTCATTGAGGTTCCTATGGCATTAGAATGCCAAGAAAATATTTAGAAAAATTTTTCAATCGGTACAGACAATTTTGACCCGTTAAGCCAAACGGAGGGCATTTTGGTCATTTCGCCTTCAGAGGTCATTTTTGGCCGACTTGTCCAGTTGAGTAAATAATTAATATGACATAAAATATGAATAAACATTACTAGAAATTAAATTGGAAATGAGTAGTGGAGGAAAGAAAAGAAAATGAGGAAAATGCTTATTTATGACATCATGGTGATGTCATTAAGAAAACTATAACCAATCACAATTAAGTAACCCTTTGACTAACTAATAAAGGAGATAATTGAGACCAAGAAATAAAAAAAAAAAAAAACAGCAGCCATCTCTTTCCCATTCCAGCCGAAACCCTTACCCATAGCCAACCTCCATTGACAACTTCAATCAAAGCTTACTTTCTCTCTTCTTTTCACCATAAACCCTAAACTCCTTTCATTAAAAGTTGTCCACTCATCTTGGAAGAGTGTTTGGCAGCCTAGAAAAGGAAAGAAAGTGAAGATTTAACTTGGGAAAAATCTGCCTATAAGAGGTTAGTGCATATATACACCTAAAGCTCTTTATTTCTATGCTAAGGGACTTAAAATAAGTAAGGAATTGTAACTAAAATGAAAAAAATTATGTGTAGGCATGCCATGCATTTCGGCAGTCCTATTGAAGGAATAGAAATGGAGTGTTTGATGGACTTAGAGTGAACTAGAGCTTAGGTTTAAAGTGTATACATATATATATATATATAGAGAGAGAATGAAAGAGTAAATTAGGGAAATTGTGAAAACTTTGAAATTTAGCTAGGGTTTAGGAATGAAAATTTGACTTGGCTTATGAAATAGTTAAATAACATTCTAATGGTCAATTAGTGACCATTTGAGGTATGTTGACCATAAATTGGACTGAAAAATGGCATGGCAAAGTGGAATGGTAGGCTGCCTAAAGACAGCAGCATGGTGGCTGAGATTTCAGTCCAATTGGACTGCCATAACTTTGGCTGTGTAGGTTCAATTGGTGTTTGGCCAATTAGACATGAAACTAGACATATAATGACATAATTTTTCTGAAGAAACCAAGCTCAAAAGACCAAAGCAAGTGGACCAAAAGTTGGCCCCAATCCGGATACCCTGCAAACAGCCCCTGCAGAATGACCAAATGAACAGTAACAGTTCATTTGGTCATAACTCACTGTAGAATGGTCAAATTGACCTGAAAGTTTTACAGTAACAAGATATGATATAGACAAACAACTTTCATGAAGAACATCACCCCAAATTATGCCATTAACCCATTCAAATTATTGAGCAAAGTTAAGTTATCAAACCTGCAACTCTGCAGATTTTCATTTGAACAGTAATGTTTGGATGACTATAACTCCCTCTAGAAAACTCGGATTTAGGCGATTCTTGAACTGATGGAAACCTAAGGCATGGTAGAACATTTCATATGAAGAAAGTTAGACCAAATTATGAACTTAACTTGGTCAAATTACTGACCAAATTTGGACCAAAATCTGCCAAAACCCAAAATTTCAGCATGAACAGTACATGTGAACAGTAAACTTATTTTGGCCATAACTTGAGCTACAAAACTCCAAATGGAGTGATTCAAAAAAAGAAATTTAACTAGACAAAATAAGGAACAACTTTCATGTTTAGCATTTCCTCAAATTCCCACTGTAACAGTGCTTAATGGAACAGTAAAGTTAAGCTTCAGAAACTGAAAATTTTGTTTCCCTTGGTTTAAGCCTAGAAATGGTAATGGTGATCACTTCCAACAAGTTTTAAATGAAAAATGTGGTATGTTTGAAGTGCCAAAGTCAATGTACCTACTCTCTATGCAAAAGTCAACTTTCTTGTTGACCAATGAAATGAATAGTGACACCAAAAGTTAAAATTCAAAGATTGAAGAATTTTAAAGTATCAAATGCCCTAGTATACCTAACAAGATTGGTTTGGATAGTTTGGCATGCCAATAGGGTATTGTTTTAGCAGTACTGCGAAAGGCTTTATGCCTGTATTCATGGCTTTATGCCCGTATTCCTGGCTTTTATGCCCGTATTCATGGCTTTTATGCCCGATTATGTAACATTCATGGCTTTTTAGCCATACTGACTGCATACATGGTTGACGTTCTGCGTCCCATGGTATGACGGCCCGAGGCACCGCGGTGTCCAGTGCCAACGACCCGTTATCCAGTCCAGTCATCCAGTATAGGTTACTTGGGCATGGAAAAGTATAACTGTGATTGAACAGATTATTAAAGAAAATACGAAAATTAAGTATCAGGAATGATTACAAAAATACAAAGAAGCTCAAGATCATGAAGAAAATAATTAACGAAATGCATGAAGAAGTTAATATCATAAAACATGATTAGCCCTCGACTAAACAATAAGTTAGTAATTATTCATTTCTTATGAACACAATAGCAAGGAAATTATTATTTTTATTTGCATATTATATTTTCTTGTATTATTGGCACCACTAAGCTTTATGCTTAGCGCGTCGCTTTTGCAACGCGTAGGTACTAAAGATTTGGACAGAGGGCCCAGTAGACCACAGATTCGGTAAGGCGCTCACGCTCGCATAGTGTCCGTGTCACCTCACCATCCAAAGTGCATTGGTAGGACACTAGGTCCCATTTTGTATTTTGAGATTTTTGTAAATTTTGTAATTAAACTCTTATTTTATCATGTGTATTTGAAACAAATGTAATATAATTTTGTATTAATGTAAGTACTTGTAATTTGTGATTATAAATCGCATGTGAGAATTTATTTATGATTTGAGTCTAATGATGATGTGAAATGAATGAATGACAAATAGAGGAATTGTTAAGAAAATTGTGTTTGTGAAAGGAAAAGTGAATACATAACTGTGACTTGTACATGATTATCACATGAGATGAATGATTGAGAAATGAATGGTGAAAAAAATGTTGTGATTTTGGTATTGAAGTTTGAGAGTGATGAGATGATTGAATATGATCATAGGAAGTGTTTTTCACAGTTCAAGAACTGCTTTCTATTTTTAGCCAGATTTCACCGATTTTCTATAAAATTCTCGGAACCTCAAATAAATTATAATTTCGATAAATGGCTTAAATAAATTATATTTCACAAGTTATATTCAAAAGGAAGAATAAAAATGAATTAAGATAAAATAGAGTGCTCGGCACACTAAGTGGCATAACTTGCTCGGCTACACTGTAGTCGGGTAAGGGGTGTCACATTTAGTGGTATCAGAGCACGGTTTAGGCGTTTCTGGGCCTAGATTGAGTCCATACCATGCATTGCATTTGTAAGAGTCGAGGTAACACTAACGCAGATCTGTTTATCTTTCTTATTTTGAATAGGATATGGACCCTTCATCTCAGAGAGCCGTTAAGGAGGAAGTGGAGAGTCATGCTCCACCTGCAGCAGCTGAGACTGTGGGTAGGGGAGAACCTACTCGCTACCAGCAGAGCTCGCCACTCCACAGGCCATGTTCCAGCAAATGGCTGATTTCTTTAGACAAATGGCCGGGGTAATGCCAGTACCATCACCACCAGCTCCACAGCAGAAATCACATCTGGAAAGGCTAAGAAAGTTTGGAGCAGTGGACTTCTATTGTAAGAGAGAAGATGATTCTGTTGCAGCCGAGAATTGGTTGAATGGCAATGAGCAGAGTTCTAAAACAACTCCACCGCACTCCAGAGCAAAACACGAAGTCGCCATATCTTTGTTGCAAGATGATGCCTACGAATGGTGGGATACTGTGTCCCGTGAAGTGCAGCCAGAAGCTATAACTTGGGACTTCTTTCTCTCCGAATTCAAGAAGAAATATGTGGGTACTGTATACCTGGAAGAGAGAAGAAGAGAGTTTATTAACCTGAGGCAGAGACAGTTGCAAGTGGCTGAGTATGAGAAAGAATTCGTCCGATTAAGCCGCTATGGAAGGGAGATAGTCCCTAATGAAGCTGAAAGATGCAAGAGATTTGAAGAGGGACTAAATGACAACATAAAGATCATGATCACTGCCTTGGGAATCACTGACTTCACCAAGCTAGTGGAAGCTGCATTAAAAGTGGAGAAAGTGAGAATAAATGAATAAAATTGGAAAGATAGGCAGCGTAAGAGGGAATTTGGACCAGGACAGTCAAGTATACCAACTGATAGTAAGAAGTTTAAGGGTTCTAGTTTACAAGATCAGACACAGGGCCACAGAGGCCAGATTAGAATCTCTATAGCTAGTTCCCCGGGCACAATAACAAGGGGATTAACCCGGTTCGAATGTATGCATTGTGGTAGAAGACACAGAGGGGAGTGTCGATCGTTAATCGGAGAGTGTTTCAAGTGTGGGGCTACGGATCATTTCATAAGAGATTGCCCTCGAGGAGTGGTTCAATAGCTCCGGTACAAGTTGATAGACCTTCCCTATAGTTCAAAGGGGTAAAAGATCGGCAGAGCGTAAACGGCCGATATTTCACGTAAGATTGTTTCAGAGACGCTGAAAAGCCCAAGTCGTGGTGGTACCACAAGTATATGCTATGGAAGCTCAGAAGAGACAAACCTGCATAATCGATGAGGCGATACAAGGAAGTGAAGAAAAAAGGAGGTAGCAACTCCCCGATTACTTAAGTCAGGTAAATTTCGAGGACGAAATTTAAATTAGAGGGGAAGAGTTATAACACCCTCCCAGTAGCAACTCCGTACATTCTACTGTTCCGGTGATCGAGGTCATCCTGACCTAGAACGTCCTGAAAAATATTTAAACTAAAGTGAGGGACCATAATCAACTCAAGTATTGATAAGAAAAATTTAGTAAAAATTTTAGAAATAAAATACAACCAAGTTAAACGAGCCGATGCCCTAGCGAGGGGTAACCCAGAGGGAAGTTGCGGTTCTCGCAACTAGGAGCCCTAGACTCGGGGGAAAAATTATAAAATAATTTTTGGGACTCCAAAGAAGGGTCATTGAGGTTCCTATGGCATTAGAATGCCAAGAAAATATTTAGAAAAATTTTTCAATCGGAACAGACAATTTTGACCCGTTAAGCCAAATGGAGGGCATTTTGGTCATTTCGCCTTCAGAGGTGATTTTTGGCCGACTTGTCCAGTTGAGTAAATAATTAATATGACATAAAATATGAATAAACATTACTAGAAATTAAATTGGAAATGAGTAGTGGAGGAAAGAAAAGAAAATAAGGAAAAGGCTTATTTATGACATCATGGTGATGTCATTAAGAAAACTATAACCAATCACAATTAAGTAACCCTTTGACTAACTAATAAAGGAGATAATTGAGACCAAGAAATAAAAAAAAAACCAGCAGCCATCTCTTTCCCATTCCAGCCGAAACCCTTACCCATAGCCAACTTCCATTGACAACT
The DNA here is from genome assembly GCF_030052815.1 of Hevea brasiliensis. Classification (NCBI taxonomy): domain Eukaryota; kingdom Viridiplantae; phylum Streptophyta; class Magnoliopsida; order Malpighiales; family Euphorbiaceae; genus Hevea; species Hevea brasiliensis. The sequence continues at coordinate 55,129,426 of NC_079505.1, forward strand.
TCAATCAAAGCTTACTTTCTCTCTTCTTTTCACCATAAACCCTAAACCCCTTTCATTAAAAGTTGTCCACTCATCTTGGGAGAGTGTTTGGAAGCCTAGAAAAGGAAAGAAAGTGAAGATTTAACTTGGGAAAAATCTGCCTATAAGAGGTTAGTGCATATATACACCTAAAGCTCTTTATTTCTATGTTAAGGGACTTAAAATAAGTAAGGAATTGTAACTAAAATGAAAAAAATTATGTGTATGCATGCCATGCATTTTGGCAGCCCTATTGAAGGAATAGAAATGGAGTGTTTGATGGACTTAGAGTGAACTAGAGCTTAGGTTTAAAGTGTATACATATATATATATAGAGAATGAAAGAGTAAATTAGGGAAATTATGAAAACTTTGAAATTTAGCTAGGGTTTAGGAATGAAAATTTGACTTGGCTTATGAAATGGTTAAAGAACATTCTAATGGTCAATTAGTGACCATTTGAGGTATGTTGACCATAAATTGGACTGAAAATTGGCATGGCAAAGTGGAATGGTAGGCTGCCTAAAGACAAAGAAAGATGGTGGTTTAGATTTCACCAATTGACTGCCATAACTTTGGCTGTGTAGGTTCAATTGGTGTTTGGCCAATTGGACATGAAACTAGACATATAATGACATAATTTTGCTGAAGAAACCAAGCTCAAAAGACCAAAGCAAGTGGACCAAAAGTTGGCCCCAATCCGGATACCCTGGAAACAGCCCCTGCAGAATGACCAAATGAACAGTAACAGTTCATTTGGTCATAACTCACTGTAGAATGGTCAAATTGACCTGAAAGTTTTATAGTAAGAAGATATGATATAGACAAACAACTTTCATGAAGAACATCACCCCAAATTATGCCATTAACCCATTCAAATTATTGAGCAAAGTTAAGTTATCAAACCTGCAACTCTGCAGATTTTCATTTGAACAGTAATGTTTGGATGACTATAACTCCCTCTAGAAAACTCAGATTTAGGTGATTCTTGAACCGATGGAAACCTAAGGCATGGTAGAACATTTCATATGAAGAAAGTTAGACCAAATTATGAACTTAACTTGGTCAAATTACTGACCAAAGTTGGACCAAAATCTGCCAAAACCCAAAATTTCAGCATGAATAGTACACGTGAACAGTAAACTTATTTTGGCCATAACTTGAGCTACAAAACTCCAAATGGAGTGATTCAAAAAAATAAATTCAACTAGAAAAAATAAGGAACAACTTTCATGTTTAGTATTTCCTCAAATTCCCACTGTAACAGTGCTTAATGGAATAGTAAAGTTAAGCTTCAAAAACTGAAAATTTTGTTTCCCTTGGTTTAAGCCTAGAAATGGTAATGGTGATCACTTCCAACAAGTTTTAAATGAAAAATGTGGTATGTTTGAAGTGCCAAAGTCAATGTACCTACTCTCTATGCAAAAGTCAACTTTCTTGTTGACCAATGAAATGAATAGTGACACCAAAAGTTAAAATTCAAAGATTGAAGAATTTTAAAGTATCAAATGCCCTAGTATACCTAACAAGATTGGTTTGGATAGTTTGGCATGCCAATAGGGTATTGTTTTAGCAGTACTGCGAAAGGCTTTATGCCTGTATTCATGGCTTTTATGCCCGTATGCATGGCTTTTATGCCCGATTATGTAACATTCATGGCTTTTTAGCCATACTGACTGCATACATGGTTGACGTTCTGCGTCCAATGGTATGATGGCCCGAGGCACCGCGGTGTCCAAAGGCAACGACCGTTATCCACCCGATCGCCCAAAGATAGGTTACTTGGGCATGCAAAAGTATAACTGTGATTGAACTGATTATTAAAGAAAATACGAAAATTAAGTATCAGGAATGATTACAAAAATACAAAGAAGCTCAAGATCATGAAGAAAATAATTAACGAAATGCATGAAGAAGTTAATATCATAAAACATGATTAGCCCTCGACTAAATAATAAGTTAGTAATTATTCATTTCTTATGAACACAATAGCAAGGAAATTATTATTTTTATTCGCATATTATATTTTCTTGTATTATTGGCACCACTAAGCTTTATGCTTAGCGCCGCTTTGCAACGCTGTAGGGTAATCAAGATTTGGACAGAGGGCCCAAGAGACCACGATTCGGTAAGGCGCTCACGCTCGCATAGTGTCCGTGTCACCTCACCATCCACAAGCATTGGTAGGACACTAGGTCCCATTCTGTATTTTGAGATTTTTGTAAATTTTGTAATTAAACTCTTATTTTATCATGTGTATTTGAAACAAATGTAATATAATTTTGTATTAATGTAAGTACTTGTAATTTGTGATTATAAATCACATGTGAGAATTTATTTATGATTTGAGTCTAATGATGATGTGAAATGAATGAATGACAAATAGAGGAATTGTTAAGAAAATTGTGTTTGTGAAAGGAAAAGTGAATACATAACTGTGACTTGTACATGATTATCACATGAGATGAATGATTGAGAAATGAATGGTGAAAAAAATGTTGTGATTTTGGTATTGAAGTTTGAGAGTGATGAGATGATTGAATATGATCATAGGAAGTGTTTTTCACAGTTCAAGAACTGCTTTCTATTTTTAGCATCATCACGGATTTTCTATAAAATTCTCGGAACCTCAAATAAATTATAATTTCGATAAATGGCTTAAATAATTATATTTCACAAGTTATATTCAAAAGGAAGAATAAAAATGAATTAAGATAAAATAGAGTGCTCGGCACACTGAGTGGCATAAATTGCTCGGCTACACTGTAGTCGGGTAAGGGGTGTCACATTAAACCTCTTTAACACCTTTTCTAAGTATAGACTTTGAGTTAAACCAATTATTCTTTTTTTTCTATCTCTATAGATGCGAATCCCAAGAATATAGGTTGCCTCCCCTAAGTCTTTCATGGAGAATGTATTTGACAACCACACCTTTACAATTGTCAACATACCTATGTCATTACCCATCAACAGTATATCATCCACACATAAGATAAGGAAAGTGATAGCACTGTTACTAACCTTCTTATATACATATGGCTCATCCTCATTTTTGATAAAGCCAAATGATTTAATGGCTTCATCAAAACGGATGTTCCAACTCCTCGAAGCTTGTTTCAACCCATAAATGGATCACTTTAGCTTGCATATCTTGGAACCATCTTGGGATTCAAAACCCTTAGGTTGTTCCATGAAAATGTTTTCTTTAATGTATCTATTGAGAAAGGCTATTTTGACATCCATCTGCTAAATCTCATAATCATAGTATGCAGCTATTGCTAATAGAATCCTAATTGATTTAAGCATGGCAACAGGTGACAAAGTCTCCTCATAGTCGATTCCTTGCCTTTGGCGAAACCCTTTCGCTACTAGCCTTGCCTTATAGGTCTCTACCTTTCCATCAGAACCAAATTTCTTTTTGAAAACCCATTTATTCCCTATAGGTACAATACCTTCAGGTGGTTCAACAAGATCCCAAACTTGATTCTTATACATGGAATCAATTTCGGATTTTATAGCATCAATCCATTTTGAAGAGTCTATATTTGATATAGCTTCTTCATAGGTAAGTGGATCATCTCCATGATCTACTTCTTCATGAGTAGACAACTCTTGTTCTTTATCATGAAGGAAACCATATCTCACTGGCGGGTCAAATACCCTGGTTGTTCTAAGAGGAACAGCTGTAGATGTTTCATCAATGGGTGTAGGTTGACTAGATGGATCTATATCCATCTGATCTATTGGTTGGTCAGAATTCTCCAATTCTAACTCTATTTGCCTTCCTTTGCCTCCTTCTTGAACAAACTGTTGTTCAAGAAATGTGGCATCTCTACTCACTATAACTTTTTATGATGTAGGCAAATAAAAATAATATCCAAAACTATCTTTTGGATATCCAACAAATCAACCCTTTTCTGATCTGGTTTCCAATTTATCAGTGTTCAGCTTTTTGATATAAGCTGGACAATCCCAAATCTTAACATGCTTAAGACTTGGTTTTCTTCCATGCCATATCTCATAAGGTGTGGAAGAAACTAATTTTGATGGAATCCTATTTAGAATATACAAAGCTGATTCTAATGCAAATCCCCAAAAGGAGATTAGCATATCAGTATAGTTCATCATACTACGTACCATATCCACTAGGGTACGATTTCTCCTTTCAGATACACCATTCAACTGTGGTGTTCCTGGAGGAGTCAGCTGGGAAACAATGCCGTGCTCTCTCAAGTATTCATCAAATTCAATACTCAAATATTCACCTCCACGATCTGATCGAAGAGCTTTAATACTCTTTCCTGTTTGATTTTCTACTTCAGATTTAAATTCTTTGAACTTCTCAAAAGATTCATGTTTGTATTTTATCAAATACAAATACCCAAACCTTGATTTATCATCAGTAAAGGTAATAAAATAATGAAAACCACCTCTAGCCATTTCTTTAAATGGACCACATACATCACTATGTATTAGCTCCAAAATATTTTTAGCCCTTAGTCCTTGTCCAACAAATGGTAATCTAGTCATTTTGCCCTGAAGGTAAGATTCACAAGTTGGAGTAGGCTCAGAGCCCAATGAGGATAGAATCCCTATTTTCTCCAATTTTGCAATCCTATCTTCTGCAACATGACATAACCTTAAGTGTCAAATATATTTTGAACTTGAGTTAGTTTTCACCATGGCATTGCATTCATTTAGATCACTTGCATTCATTTTGTGTTTGTCATTATTATCCAAATAATAAAGACCATCATTCATATAACCCAAACCAACATATTTATTTCCAAAATAAATATTGCAAACATCATCTGTGAACTGGAATTCATAGCCATTTCTAGTCAAACTAGATTAGAAATGATGTTCTTAAAAGCATCAGGTACATATAAAATATTATCTAAACACAAAACATGTCCAAACATGTAAAAAGATTTAGATCCTATGGCTAAAGCTTCAACTGTTGAGCCATTGCCGATCCGGAGTCTAACATCTCGAGAATGCAAGTTGCTACTATTTGCTAGTTCCTGCATATCATTAGAAATGTGAGAACTGGCACCAGTATCTAAAACCCAAGTTGTAGATGAACTGTGAGTATCATCAGAATCTAAATAACAAGATATGGACATACCTTCCAAAGGTGTATCCTTCTTGTCCTTCAGAGAAGCAAGATACTCTGGGCAGTTCCTCTTCCAGTGCCCATCCTTCTAGCAGTAGAAACACTTTCCTTTGCCTTCATCAGCTTTAGTTTTTCCTTTCTGTTTAGCTATTTTCTTGGAAGGACTAGGAATCTGAGAGTTCTTTTTCTTATTGTCCTTCTTCTTGTTGGACTTTCCAACAGAAAAAGATGCAATCAAAGCTACCTCTTTTCCTTTATTGCCCAGCATATTCTTTTAAGCAATAACTAGCATATTGAGTAAACCAGCCAAGGTGCATTCCTGTTTAGTCATATGGAAATTTATCACAAAATTCCTAAAAGACTCAGGAAGGGACTGAAGGATCAAATCCGTCTGTTGTTGGAAATCCATGTTGAAGTCAAGATGTTCCAACTGCTCAATCAGCCGAATCATCTTGTGGACATGATCACCAACATTCTGTCCCTCAGATATCCTCATGCGAAATAGCTGTCTAGATATCTCATACCTAGCATTCCTGCTGTGCTCACCATACAACTCTTATAGGTGAAGGAGGATCTCACTCACACTCTGCATTTTCTTATGCTGCTTCTGTAACTCATTACTCATGGAAGCAAGCATGTAACATTTAGCTCTCATATCATGCTCCTTCCACTTGTCCAAAGTTTCATATTCCTCTTGAGTAGCCTCTGGAGGTAAGGGACCAGGGACATTTGAGTCTAGAACATATCCTATATGTTCAAGGTTCAGGACAAGTTTCAAATTTCTTAGCCAATAAGAGAGATTAGGTTCTGTCAACCTATTGCGATCAAGTATGCTTGCAAGGATATTGGATGGTGATGGTTGTTCTGTGCTCATTATTATCAAAAAATTAATTGTAGAAAATAACCAGATTAATTAGTAAATGTATCAAGTAATTAACCAAAATGATTATGGTCTTTTAATGAAATTGGTCCTCCCACTAACTTAGCGAATCCTACACTTTCAAAGTAGAAAACGGAAATCCTAGTTGGATGGATTTCTAGTGGGTGATTGAATTCTTATAATTCTATTGATCTTCCTCAGGTACATCCATTATTGGAATTACAATAAACTATAAGTGAGCAACTCCTTACCCATCACATCTCATGTGAGGTTCAATCCTTTACCTAGCCCCTAATGCTCAAAATCTCAGGTACATCCATTATTGACTTATCTTGGATTAGTTAAGTTGATCCCATTGAGCCAGTAATTATGCAAATAATTTTAATGTCCTCAGGTATATCTAATATTGGCCACCAAACCATTTACATATTTATAACATCTCATGCTTAATGATTATTCTTAAGAAAATCTCTTAAATTAATTGTATCTTATGCAACTATTTAAAATTTCTTAAAATAATTGTCCCAATGGAGGGCCCATGTTATAATTACTTTAATTATAGCATTTCCAACTTAATCATTTGTTTGGAAGATTTTATGGTCATCCTAATTACTATTAAGGTCTCACTTTGCACATTATTCATTTAGCATGCACATATCATATACTGCATATATTCACATACATCTCATGCATTCATGGATAATAAATAAATATGGTATGATCATGGACTTTCTAAGGGATTCAATTTTAAGACACCAAGAATTGAATCAGGGCATTCCTAGGTGCATTTCCTTCATTCATTTTACAAGAGTTGCTGAAGGAGTACACAATCAACACTTGATCTTGAATTCCTCCCACTGGTCCCACCAATGCTCTTGACCTCCTTGAACTTCTTGCAATCCAATTTTACATAGTAATCTTTGGCATACCAAGGCGAATTTACAAGAACTTAAATAAATGAAATTACAACCCAAAAATTATTACAAACTTAATAATACATGCCCAAATTAATTAATTAATTTACAATCCCAAAGAAACATAAAAGAAATAAATCCAATCACATTGGTCTTTTATAGTCCATGATCATCCATCATGCATATCACTATTTAATAATTAAATAAAACATACATACTTAAATTGAATTGAATATCTCATATTCAACTTAAAAATCCAAATTTGAATATGATTCAAACAAATTTAAAAATTCAGATTTGAATCACATTCAAACAAATTAAAAATTCAGATTTGAAATCACATTCAAACAATCTTAAAAATTTAGATTTGAATCACATTCAAACAATTTTTAAAAATCAGATTTGAATCACATTCAAACTGTAACACCCCAAAGTTCGGTAGTGCGTTCTGCTGCTCCAGTGACCAGTGTTGTCCGGACAGCTAGGATGCCTAGAACCGTACTTCGATATGAGTGAGGAGACATAAAATAATGAAATACAAGAAAAGAAAGTACAAGAAAAACAAAGGAAAAATGATAGCAAAGAAATGTGATCAAGTTAAACGAGCCAGGAAATCTAACGATGGGTGACCGCACCGGGAAGTCACGGCGTGGACCGTTGACTAGCCCTGGACTGCGGGAAACCCTGGAAAACATTTTTAGGACATAAATAGACCCTTATTGAAGTATAAATCTCATTAGAAAGATTAAAGAAAAATTAAATAATTAGTACAAAGAAAAGTGAGAAATCAAAAAACAGACAAAATACGGTGTTACCGAAAAATCGGGAATGCCACCCGAACAGGGGCATTATGGTCATTTGACATCCCGAAGTGTCTTTTGACCTAAATGTCCATTAAAAATAAATAATATTACAGTTAGAAAATGAAATAAAAAATTAAAAGAGGGGTACCTAATACAAATAGCCAAAAGTGGGGTGAAAAATGTGTAAATAACACATTTAAACTTATTTTATGATATAATTTAAATGAGTGGACCACTAAGGGAATAAAATAAAACAAAGAGGGGCAGTTGTACTTCCACTAAACCAACAGAAACTTCATCTTCCTCATTTGGATTCAAAGTTGCCGAATTGAAGAAAATGGAAACCACCATGGCCATTTTTCATGCAAGCTCTCTTAACTCTCCATTTTCAACTCCAATCTCTTAGGTTCCTTCATGAAACTTTGTCTACTCATCACAAGGAAGAGTTTGATACTAAATTTGAGAAGTTTAAGCAAGGTTTAACAAGCTCCAAGCATAAGGTAAGTTCATAATTTTGAAGATAGCTTTGTTAAGTTTTGTGTGCATGTTATGGGTGTTGGTTTTGTGAAGGAAAATTTTGAGTTTGAAGAGTTATTGTTGTTTTCATTTTGGACAGCCATGGAGTCACATTTTTGATGAGATATTTCTGCATATAATTGATGAGAAATGGTGTTGATCATGATGATTTAATAACCTAGTGAATTACTTCATGTTTATATGGTGATTTTGGCACTTGGATGAGAATTGATGAATTATAGGGCAATGTGGTGTTGAAGAAGGTTTTCGGCAGCTTGGGAACCCTTGAATAATTGTATGTATTGATGGAAGTGTTGGCAGAATGTTGACATAGAAGAATTGATGAATGTATATGTAAATTAGTAGTGGAGATTATATGTAATGATTAGGTGTATTTATGTACATATATTGCTAAATTTGGACTTTGCGGTTTAGGGTTGTATTTGATGTATTGAGAATGTTTGTATTCTGTCCAAATTGACCATAGTAAGAAGTGATAAATGAATATGGAATGGTATAAAATCAGAATTAGGTATGGGGATTTAAAGTAGAGCAAGTTAAATGTGTGTTTGAATTGGGGTTTGAAAGACATATAGAGGGCAGTGTGCAAATAGACCTATAACTTTAAATGTGTAACCTCAATTGGTATGAGACCAATTGGAGGTGAAACTAGGCACAAAATGTGCCAACTTTTATTGAGAAAACATACCAAAATTCTGCTTGCAAGGTGACCTAAGAAAATGACCAATTCGGATTAGGTGCAATTAGGACCTGAAAAATGACCAATTGGGCAGCAGTGAGTGTTTAGGCCATAACTCACTCAAAACAGGTCCAATTGACCTGAAATTTTAACCATGAATATTTAAGACCCATACCTACAAGTCTTATGAAGACACAAAAGCCCAGAAATGACCATAAGCAAGTCAAAGAGCTTTCACAAGTTCGGGTCCAAAAACTGGCCGAACCAAAGTTGACCAAATTGACCTAAAATTGACCTAATTTGATGCCATTTGACCAGCAATAGTGTAATGACCATAACTTGGTCTACTTAACTCGGATTGACCTGAAATTTTGTCCCGCGTGCAATAAGACATAGATCTACAAGTTTGTAGTTTTGACCGAAACCCGAAAACCGAGGGAACTAGGCCACCTGGCTAGGTCAAACCAGTGTCCCGGAATCCAGCAATTTGCATTGAAATGCAATAAACAAGGAAATGACTTTGGTAAAACGTACCAAACCTAAAACCCTAACGAATGTGAAATATTAACGACACTAAAACCTAATTTACCTAAAACGCAATGAGGGTCGGTATATTAGGTGATTAAGTGAATAATTGAGTTCAGTGCATTATTTACCAAACACCCTCGATAGAGACAGTTTAATTTAGTACTGAAACACTTCAAATTGTGTTTCTCAGTTAACAAGGACTCAGCAAAAGGGAAAGAAATACTGAGTCAAGACCAGGAGACAAATATCAGAGATTTGTGCACAACAACTGTTTCTTTTGAATTATTTTCAATTGCAATAAATATTGACTATTTGTATATTATTGTTTTAAATTGTGGAAATGAGTTTGATGGACACTTATTGATTGAAAAATATTGTGAATGGTTTGTAACTGTGAAAAATTGTTTGAATGACATTGATGGATACTTATTGATTTAAAAGCATTTGAAATGGTTTGAAACCACAGCTATCATGTATATTGATTGTATTCCTCATTAGCTCGTCTAGTGGGACGAATTGAATTCCCTCTCTGGCTGAAGTGTTGAGGTGTGTGCCTGTTGAGGACGAATTGGATGAGTACTCATATTTTTGCTAGATAGCCATGTTATTCCTCATTAGTCATCGACTTTTGGGACGAATTGAATACCTCATTAGCCATCGGCTTTTGGGACGAATTGAACTATGGATCATGATTAAGCTGTGTGTGATTTATTGATGTGTATTATGAGATTGTGAAATGGATTTAAACTCTCATTGACATATCTTGTCTTTTGAATTCAAACATGACTCGACTTATGAAAATCGATTGTGATCCTGAGAAATGGAGTTTAAATTCTTATTGACCTTTATTGTCTTAAATTTGACTATGGTTTTAAGTATCCACTATTTACATGATTTATGAATTGTGATTTAAATTGTATTTGGTTAATGTTGTGCACCACTGAGACATTGGCTCAAAGAATAGCTTTATTATTGTCGCGCAGTAGAGAGACAAACAGTGGCAGACTAGGTCAGTATATCTGACAATGAGGGATTACAGTATAATGAGTATACCAAGATTTTGCATTTTGTAATCAGAATGTATGACACTGTATGTACATTTTGTTTTTGGTTTTGAGCATTGTAAATTCAAATTGTACCTTGAAGTTGTAAATTAATTATGAGTCATTTGACTTGTGAAAATTGTATTATATTTCCTTATCTCAGACTTTGAAAAATTTCTATGGAATTGAGTTGATAAATTGTTGTGTTGAGAAATGTATTGGAGTTGAGATTTGGAAAATTATTGAAGTGCTTTTACTGAGTTTTCGAAGAACTATTTTGTCCAAAATACAGATGGCACTCTGCCAAAATTTTTACAGAAATTCCAAATAAACCAAATGAGTTAGTTATTTCACTTCAGTTCACCAAAGTCTTTAACACCTGTAAATAGTGCTCACCACTGTAAAAGAAGTAAGAAAAGTTTATAAAATCCCTTGAAGTGTATTTAATTGGTTATCAGTAGAAGGAGTTGGTAATTAATTAGGTATAATACGGTATAATGTTATGCTTTACAGAGGGGTAGGGTGTGACATGTTTTGGTGGTATCAGAGCACAGTTTTTAAATTCTGTTTTCACCTGTTATTTGAATGTTCTTTCTTCATAGTACAACTACTCAATATCATTGTTTGATACATACAGTACATTACATTATGAATATGCACTAACGGGAGGAAATCTCCTTGTGTTATTTGTTCAAGAGATCTAGAATCCTCGCATTGAATATGGAAGAGGGTGATCGCTCATCGATCACCTATTGAGGCCGAGGTGCAAGGATGCCCTGTGCCTACATAATGTCGTGGTTCAAGAAGACCACCGCAGCATCGCAGCTTTCGCTCGCTCGATTCGCTCAAGAAATGGCTGCAATGTTCCAACAAATGGCTGGCAATGTACCTACTCAAGTCCCAATACAGACACCAGTGGTACAACCACAGTCTCCTACGAGGCAGTATGACAAATTGATGAAGTATGGGGCTACAGAGTTTAAGGGGACAGTAGATCCTCTAGAAGCTTAACAATGGTTAGAGAGGATGGATAGGGTGTTCAAGAAGCTACATTGTACAGAAGAGCTTAGATTTGAATACTCGGTGTCCTTACTACAGTGGGGATGCTTATGATGGTGGAAAACCATTCCCCACACCGTAGAGCTGCAGTGCTAACATCGAAAGACTTCCTCAGGGAATTCAGGCACAAAAATAACACCGATGCTTATGTAGACCAGAAGCTGCAAGAGTTCCTAAGTCCAAACAGTGGCGGATCGGTGGTCGAGTATGAAAGAGAATTTTCCTGCCTTAGCCATTATGCAGTGAGTCTACTCTCTACCAGCAGGGAAAGATGCAAGAGGTTTGAAACTGGCTTGAAACCCAGTATCAGAGTACAAGTGCTCGGCTTCAAACACACTAACTTCTCTGAACTTGTTTCTCAAGCCCTAGAGTTGGAAAGAGTTGAATTTGAGACTGCTCCAGAGAAAAAGAGATCAGAGAAGACAGAGAAAGAGGGAAAATCTGTAGAACAGAGTTCCAGTGGTCATACTGGAAAGAGGAAGAACTATGGGGGACATGGCAGAGGTGGCAAGAAATCTGGTAGGGGAAGATATTCAGGACAGAGACCTCCCCTATCTGGACAGCAAAGTACCAGAGGTTCCTATCCTCCCCGCCAATGTGAAACATGTGGAAGAAATCATGGTGGGATCTGCTACAAGGCTATTGGAGCCTGTTATAACTGTGGAGGCACAGGACACTTTGCCAAGGACTGCACCAGTAGTCGCAGAGTTGGACCACCTCCTACTACTGCAGAAGGATTAGTTCAGAGCCCTGTCACCAGAAGCTCACAACCACCTAGCAGAGGTAGAGGCAGGGGTAGAGGTAACCCAACAGGCAGCCAAGGCACAGTAAAACAATCAGAGCAAGATAGTGCTCCAGTCAGAGTCTATGCCATGAGACAGAGGGAAGAGGCAGAGACATCTGATGTTGTGGCTGGTACCTTCTCAACTTTTAACCAGAATGTGTTTGTGTTATTTGATCCGGGTTCTACCCATTCTTATGTGAGTGCTAGCATCATTGATTGCATTGCTGTTCCATGTACAAAAATGGACTTTGAGGTGCTAGTAACAAGTCCACTAGGACAGGAGGTCAGGGTTAATAGAATGTATAGAGATTGTCCTTTGGTGATCCAAGGATACACTTTCCTATCTGATTTCATTGAAATGCCCTTCAGAGATTATGATATCATCTTGGGCATGGATTGGTTAGCTAGGCATCATGCCATGATTGACTGTAGGCTGAAGACAATCACTTTTGGCCTTCCTCAGTACAGTGATGTGGTGATACAAGGGGAGAGGCAGTTATTGCCATCAAACATCATTTCGGCTGCACTAGCCAGAAAGATGATCAGAAAGGGGTGTGAAGCATACTTGGCACATGTGGTAGACACTCAAGTGGGGAGTCCAGCATTGAAGGACATCCCTACAGTACATGAATTTCCAGATGTGTTTCCTGATGAATTGCCAGGATTACCTCCGGAAAGAGAAGTGCAGTTTGAAATTAATGTTATGCCTGGTGTGGATCCAATCTCCATAACGCCATACAGAATGGCACCAGCAGAGTTGAAGGAGTTGAAGATACAGTTGCAAGAACTACTTGAAAAGGGCTTCATCCACCCTAGTGTGTCACCTTGGGGAGCACCAGTGTTGTTTGTTAAGAAGAAGGATGGTACTCTCCGCTTATGTGTTGACTATCGGCAGTTGAATAAGGTGACAATAAAGAACAGATATCCATTGCCTCGCATTGATGATCTGTTTGATCAATTGAAGGGTGCAGCTGTATTCTCCAAAATTGATTTGCGATCTGGTTACTATCAGTTGAAGGTGCAAGAGCAGAGTATTCCAAAAACTGCTTTCAGAACTCGATATGGCCACTATGAGTTTCTAGTAATGCCATTCGGGTTGACAAATGCTCCAGCTGCTTTTATGGATCTGATGAACACTATCTTCAGACCATATCTTGATCAATTTGTGGTGGTGTTTATTGATGACATTTTGATATACTCGAGGAATGCAGAAGAGCATGACAGACATCTGCGGATTGTGCTGCAAACCTTAAGGGAGAAACAGCTATACGCCAAATTGTCGAAGTGTGAATTTTGGCTGAAAGAAATCTCCTTTTTGGGACATGTTGTGTCAGCTGAAGGGATCAAGGTAGATTCCAGCAAGGTAGAAGCTATCCTTAATTGGAAGCCGCCCAGGAACATCACAGAAATTCGCAGCTCGGTCTAGCCGATATTACCGTCGGTATGGGAAGGGGTTTTCTATGTTATCTTCTCTCTGACCAAACCGCCGGAAAGATGTAAAATTTCAAGGTGATGATAAATGTCGGAGAGTTTTGATGAGTTGAAGAGGTGTTTGACTGAAGCTCCAATCCTCACTTTACCTACTCCGGGTAAAGAATACACAGTTTATAGTGATGCTTCTCACAATGGGTTAGGCTGTGTACTGATGCAAGATCGGAATGTCATTGCTTATGCATCACGCCAGCTGAAACCGCATGAGAGGAACTACCCAACACATGATCTGGAGTTAGCAGCTATTGTTTTTGCTCTGAAGATCTGGAGACACTATTTGTATGGGGAGAAATGCTACATTTACACAGATCACAAGAGCTTGAAGTACTTAGGCACCCAGAAGGAATTGAATTTGAGGCAGAGGAGATGGTTAGAACTCATCAAAGATTATGATTGCTTAATAGACTATCAGCCAGGAAAAGCAAATGTAGTGGCTGACGCCTTAAGTCGCAAGACTATGGCAAATCTCAGAGTTTCTCCTATGTCCATGGTATGTGAATTGAAAGCACAGCATGCCAGTTTAGAGATTGATGATGAGGGACAGACAGTAGTTGCATGGCATGTACAGCCAGTGTTGATTGATCAAATCAGAATGGCTGCTCAGAGTGATGAAAAATATCAGAAGCTACTGAAAGAAGTCCAACAGGGCAAGAAACCTGAATTCTCTGTGAGAGATGATGGTTTATTGCTACATCAGGGCAGAATGTGCGTTCCTAGTGATGTGGAATTGAGACAAATCATTATGAAGGAAGCACATGAGTCTCCATTTGCTATGCACCCTGGTGGAACTAAAATGTACAGAGGGCTGAAGGAACATTACTGGTGGATGGGCATGAAGAGAGATATAGCTGAATTCGTTTCCAAATGCCTAACTTGTCAGCAAGTAAAGCGTAACATCAAGTTCGGTGGTTTGTTACATCCTTTGTCGCACTCAGTGGAAATGGGATCGATTAACTATGGATTTTGTTACAGGACTTCCAAGGACACAGAGTAGTCATGATGCATTATGGGTTATAGTTGTGATTGACCAAGTCGCTCACTTTTTGCGATTCGGATGGACTATAGCACGGAAAGATTGGCGGATTGTACATATATGAGATTGTAAAGCGCATGGAGTGCGTATCAATTGTGTATGCAGCGAGATCCTAGGTTCACTTCTAGATTAGGGTAGTCTTCAGAGAGCCGTAGGAACTAGGCGAACTTCAAAGACAAAGATTCCACCCATGCATGGATGGCCAGTCTGAGAGGGTTATTCAGATATTGGAGGATATGCTATGGGCTTGTGTGATTGAATTTGAAGG
This sequence comes from Hevea brasiliensis, assembly GCF_030052815.1. Lineage (NCBI taxonomy): Eukaryota > Viridiplantae > Streptophyta > Magnoliopsida > Malpighiales > Euphorbiaceae > Hevea > Hevea brasiliensis. The sequence continues at coordinate 55,144,578 of NC_079505.1, forward strand.
TAGTTGGGATACACACTTGCCTTTGATTGAGTTTGCTTATAACAATAGCTATCAATCAAGCATTGGGATGCCTCCATATGAAGCTTTGTATGGCAGGAAGTGCAGAACTCCTTTATGTTGGGATGAAGTAGGTGAAAGGAAGATGATTGGGCCAGAAATTGTCCAGCAGACAGAGGAAAAGATCAGATTGATCAGAGATAGACTCAAGGCTGCATCAGACCGTCAGAAGTCCTATGTTGATATGAAAAGAAGAGATATTGAGTATGCAGTGGGTGATAAGGTATTCCTCAAAGTTTCTCCTTGGAAGAGGATTATGAGATTTGGCAGAAAGGGGAAACTGAGTCCTCGTTACATCGGACCATATGAGGTTCTGGAAAGAGTGGGTCCTCTGGCATATCGGTTGGCATTACCTCCAGAGCTAGCAAGGATACACAGTGTCTTCCATGTGTCCATGTTAAGGAGGTACAGATCTGACCCATCTCATGTACTGTCAGTTGAAGAGATTGAAGTAAATCCAGACCTCTCATATGAGGAAGAACCCATAAAAATTCTGGCTTATGAGGTGAAGCAGCTGAGGAACAAACAGATACACCTGGTTAAAGTGCTGTGGAACCATCATTCAGGCCAGGAAGCTACTTGGGAACGTGAAGAGGATATGAGGAGACAGCACCCACAGCTGTTCAGAGACTAATCTTTGGGTAAAATTTGAGACGAAATTTATTTTAAGGAGAGAATTGTAATACCCCAAAGTTCGGTAGTGCGTTCTGTTTGCTCCGGTGACTGTTGTCCTGGACAGCTAGGATGCTTAGAACGTGCCGATATGAGTGAGGAGACATAAAATAATGAAATACAAGAAAAGAAAGTACAAGAAAAACAAAGGAAAAATGATAGCAAAGAAATGTGATCAAGTTAAACGAGCCGGGAAATCTAACGATGGGTGACCGCACCGGGAAGTCACGGCGTGGACCGTTGACTAGCTACGGATCATGGAAACCCTGGAAAACATTTTTAGGACATAAATAGACCCTTATTGAAGTATAAATCTCATTAGAAAGATTAAAGAAAAATTAAATAATTAGTACAAAGAAAAGTGAAAAATCGAAAAACAGACAAAATACGGTGTTACCAAAAAATCGGGAATGCCACCCGAACAGGGGCATTATGGTCATTTGACATCCCGAAGTGTCTTTTGACCTAAATTTCCATTAAAAATAAATAATATTACACTTAGAAAATGAAATAAAAAATTAAAAGAGGGGTACCTAATACAAATAGCCAAAAGTGGGGTGAAAAATGTGTAAATAACACATTTAAACTTATTTTATGATATAATTTAAATGAGTGGACCACTAAGGGAATAAAATAAAACAAAGAGGGGCAGCTGTACTTCCACTAAACCAACAGAAACTTCATCTTCCTCATTTGGATTCAAAGTTGCCGAATTGAAGAAAATGGAAACCACCATGGCCATTTTTCATGCAAGCTCTCTTAACTCTCCATTTTCAACTCCAATCTCTTAGGTTCCTTCATGAAACTTTGTCTACTCATCACAAGGAAGAGTTTGATACTAAATTTGAGAAGTTTAAGCAAGGTTTAACAAGCTCCAAGCATAAGGTAAGTTCATAATTTTGAAGATAGCTTTGTTAAGTTTTGTGTGCATGTTATGGGTGTTGGTTTTGTGAAGGAAACTTTTGAGTTTGAAGAGTTATTGTTGTTTTCATTTTGGACAGCCATGGAGTCACGTTTTTGATGAGATATTTGTGCATATAATTGATGAGAAATGGTGTTGATCATGATGATTTAATAACCTAGTGAATTACTTCATGTTTATATGGTGATTTTGGCACTTGGATGAGAATTGATGAATTGTAGGGCAATGTGGTGTTGAAGAAGGTTTTCGGCAGCTTGGGAACCCTTGAATAATTGTATGTATTGATGGAAGTGTTGGCAGAATGTTGACATAGAAGAATTGATGAATGTATATGTAAATTAGTATTGGAGATTATATGTAATGATTAGGTGTATTTATGTACATATAGTGCTAAATTTGGACTTTGTGGTTTAGGGTTGTATTTGATGTATTGAGAATGTTTGTATTCTGTCCAAATTGACCATAGTAAGAAGTGATAAATGAATATGGAATGGTATAAAATCAGAATTAGGTATGGGGATTTAAAGTAGAGCAAGTTAAATGTGTGTTTGAATTGGGGTTTGAAAGACATATAGAGGGCAGTGTGCAAATAGACCTATAACTTTAAATGTGTAACCTCAATTGGTATGAGACCAATTGGAGGTGAAACTAGGCACAAAATGTGCCAACTTTTATTGAGAAAACATACCAAAATTCTTCTTGCAAGGTGACCTAAGAAAATGACCAATTCGGATTAGGTGCAATTAGGACCTGAAAAATGACCAATTGGGCAGCAGTGAGTGTTTAGGCCATAACTCACTCAAAACAGGTCCAATTGACCTGAATTTTTAACCATGAATATTTAAGACCCATACCTACAAGTCTTATGAAGACACAAAAGCCCAGAAATGACCATAAGCAAGTCAAAAAGCTTTCACAAGTTCGGGTCCAAAAACTGGCCGAACCAAAGTTGACCAAATTGACCTAAAATTGACCTAATTTGATGCCATTTGACCAGCAATAGTGTAATGACCATAACTTGGTCTACTTAACTCGGATTGACCTAAAATTTTGCCCCGCGTGCAATAAGACATAGATCTACAAGTTTGTAGTTTTGACCGAAACCCGAAAACCGAGGGAACTAGGTCGTCCAGCTAGGTCAAACCAGTGTCCCAGAATCCAGCAATTTGCATTGAAATGCACTAAACAAGGAAATGACTTTGGTAAAATGTACCAAACCTAAAACCCTAACGAATGTGAAATATTAACGACACTAAAACCTAATTTACCTAAAACGCAATGAGGTTCGGTATACTAGGTGATTAAGTGAATAATTGAGTTCAGTGCATTATTTACCAAACACCCTCGATAGAGACAGTTTAATTTAGTACTGAAACACTTCAAATTGTGTTTCTCAGTTAACAAGGAAAGGGAAAGAAATACTGAGTCAAGACCAGGAGACAAATATCAGAGGTTTGTGCACAACAACTGTTTCTTTTGAATTATTTTCAATTGCAATAAATATTGACTATTTGTATATTATTGTTTTAAATTGTGGAAATGAGTTTGATGGACACTTATTGATTGAAAAATATTGTGAATGGTTTGTAACTGTGAAAAATTGTTTGAATGACATTGATGGATACTTATTGATTTAAAAGCATTGGAAATGGTTTGAAACCAAAGCTATCATGTATATTGATTGTATTCCTCATTAGCTCGTCTAGTGGGACGAATTGAATTCCCTCTCTGGCTGAAGTGTTGAGGTGTGTGCCTGTTGAGGACGAATTGGATGAGTACTCATATTTTTGCTAGCTGGCCATGTTATTCCTCATTAGTCATCGACTTTTGGGACGAATTGAATACCTCATTAGCCATTGGCTTTTGGGACGAATTGAACTATGGATCATGATTAAGCTGTGTGTGATTTATTGATGTGTATTGTGAGATTGTGAAATGGATTTAAACTCTCATTGACATATACTGTCTTTTGAATTCAAACATGACCTGACTTATGAAAATCTATTGTGATACTGAGAAATGGAGTTTAAATTCTTATTGACCTTTATTGTCTTAAATTTGACTATGGTTTTAAGTATCCACTATTTACATGATTTATGAATTGTGATTTAAATTGTATTTGGTTAATGTTGTGCACCACTGAGACATTGTCTCAGCGATAGCTTTTTATTGCTGTCGCAGGTAGAGAGACAGACAGGGCAGCAGACTAGGCTGCATATACATCCAGCGAGGGATTACCTGGTATAATGAGTATACCAGTATTTTGCATTTTGTACTGTAATGTATGACACTGTATGTACATTTTGTTTTTGGTTTTGAGCAGTTGTAAATTCAAATTGTACCTTGAAGTTGTAAATTAATTATGAGTCATTTGACTTGTGAAAATTGTATTATATTTCCTTATCTCAGACTTTGAAAAATTTCTATGGAATTGAGTTGATAAATTGTTGTGTTGAGAAATGTATTGGAGTTGAGATTTGGAAAATTATTGAAGTGCTTTTTACAGGTTTTCTGAAGAACTGTTTTGTCCAAAATACAGATGGCACTCTGCCAAAATTTTTACAGAAATTCCAAATAAACCAAATGAGTTAGTTATTTCACTTCAGTTCACCAAAGTCTTTAACACCTGTAAATAGTGCTCACCACTGTAAAAGAAGTAAGAAAAGTTTTTAAAATCCCTTGTAGTGTATTTAATGGGTTATCAGTAGACGGAGTTGGTAATTCATTAGGTATACTACGGGATCATGTTATGCTTTACAGAGGAGTAGGGTGTGACACAAACGATTTTTAAAAATTCAGATTTGAATATTATTCAAACAACTTTAAAAATTCAGATTTGAATATGATTCAACCAACATTAAAAATTCAGATTTGAATCACATTCAAACTACTTTTATAATTTATATTTGAATCACATTCAAACAATTTTTAAAATTCTGATTTGAATCACAATTTAATTGTGTGATTAAAACTACTAATTAAACAATTTAATTAGACATAGGATAAGCTTTTAGATCATACAACAATTGCAAATTAAAAAGTCAAACCTTGAGGCACCCATGGAAGCCAAAATTGGCACACCAAAGATGGTGTTCTTCAAGCATGCCGCCACACATCCAATGCAACCAGCAATGGATAAATCATCTCATGATCAAAACACACAATTAAATTATATAATCAACAATCTAAATGTCAAATATAGTGGCTCTAATACCAATTGAAGGAGTGGAAACGTGAAAAACACAAGTTTATACCAATGAATTCAAAAATTTTCACATAGGGTCACATGCATCATGCAAGATTTATTTTTATCTATTTGATTTCAATGATAAACAACATATTAAAACTCTTTTAATATGTTTTTGAATCTGTATTTGCCATTTAAGATTTTAAAATCAATCAGATTAATTTTAAAATCCTAGATTAGATCAAGAACAAATACACTAACCTCTTGATGCACTGCAGTGTATTTGTGCATTTCAGATGCATCTTCAGGACACCAGATGTTGTCCCTCTAGCTTGTCCACACCAAGAACACCTATGGCAGCCCTTGAACAGCTTCTAAAGCTTTTTCTATTAATGAGAAAATTAAGTTCTGCCTTTTAAGAGATTAAAGATGTAAACAGGACACTAGAAACGATTTCTAGTATTTTTAATTCAAGAGATTGTTTGCTAATCTCTTAGAATAGATGAGAGATGAAGAAGAAGAGTGGGAGAGTTTCAAAGTGGTGGCACAAAGGAGGAGCAACTACTGGTTGTATTTTTTCTCTTCATAACAACACTTATATAGCTAGGTTAACACATTAAACCCTTGCCACATGTCACCCTCTGATTGGTTCTAGTTTTAATTGACCCAATCACATTGTGCCAAGTGTCAAACCTATTATTAATCTTAATTTCAATCATCTTACATGATTAAAAGACATTTGGCAAGCTTATGTGTAGTGCCATGTGTCACCATCTCGTGGTGCCACATGTCACCCAGTGAAATGACCAAAATGCCTCTGTGTCTTAATTTTGAGTTCTCAACCCAAAATAATTATTTCTCTTCTTCTAATCAATTTATATCAAATATAAATTAATTAATTAATCTTTATTAATTAATTTCTCTTTAATTAAATTCATATTTAAACACTTTAAATATAAATTTAACTTATACTGTACATCTAATAACCTAGATTTGGTTTCAAGTTATGCTAGGGACTTTGCAATCTAATTGCAAAACAAACCTATTTAATTAATCAATTAAACTCTTTAATTAATTAATTAAATAATATTTAATTAGGTGATTACTTGTGTATGTGTGTGACTTACTAGGCTCATCACTAATTGGCAATGAGACATGATATCAACTCTTAATATCATCAGACCTCTTTCTTACCATAAATGATTTCTCTAAATCATTTTATGCACCTCATAGACCATGGTTAACAACTAGCATAGCATGCCATGGTCACCCAATCAGTGATAAGGTTTACCTTAAATTAACCTATAATCATATGTTACCACGCACTAGAATCTCTCTGTTACAAAATCCCAACTCAAGCTGGAGTCATGGTTTATGTCAAACCCCATTTGCTATGAATATTATGTTCTCTTTTAATTCCAGTTATTGATTAAAAGATTTTCTCATCAGAAACTTTTTTCTGATTAAATTTATCTATCCTGGCCAGGAACTTGAAACATCAAGAACAATTAAATGAACATAGGATTTTATGCCTATTTACTTAGAGGAACAGATTCCATCTTGATCAACACCTACCTCCATATATAACTAGTAGAAGCCAACACATGCCCATATACCCATACATAGTATAAGTATGAAAGCAGTATCAAACTCAAACCACCTATATACAAGATAACTGTGCTATCTCAGGTCTAAAGATTATATGCACTGATATGATTTATGATAATACATTGACAAGAGTAAACTCCATATGCTTTTCATAAGTGTCACTGGTTCGACCTACTTGTCATGTATAAATGCCTATCATATTTGTCATATGGCACGAGAATCACCATTCCATCTTATTTATATCTCATATAAATAACTTGGGAACAAACAAGAATACAATCTTTCTGGATAGGTCATGTCCTTATTGTGAAGTATCCTTGATTGTGAACCTATTTATGATACTTTGTACTAGAAATACTGTCACTCATATTTTTAACAACTTAAGAATAAAATTTCTAACAAAATATCAATGGACCTTTTCTATTACACATAAATCTATTATATAAATAGAAAAGTGGAAATGCCTTTTATTAATAAAAATATGTACAAGATACATACTAAATGATATGCTCTAGGGCATACTACTAACAATGCTAAGGGCAGCCATACTACCATTTTAGTTCTAAGAAATCTTCAAAACCCTACCAAGTCCAAGGTTGCCAAAAATTTGGGAAGAGTATGCAAATGATTTTATTTAAATTTTCTTATAAATATCCATTAATTCTACTCCTTCCACATGAATTAAAAAAAAAAAAAGAACAAGTTTGGTCACTAACCTCTAATGGAGTCACTTCCAAGCCTATAAGAACTCTTCCTTTTTACTTCTTTTTGAACCCAAAAGCTTCACTAAGATGAAAGAGTAAGGTTTTGTGTTGGGAACCTAGGCTTTAGTTGATGAAAAACCAAAGAACTCAAGCATTGGTAAGCTTGGCAATGGAGGAGATATGGTGCAGCTTAGAAGGAGGAAGGATGGCTGCTGGTTTATTCTAGATTTTTTACTTATTTCCTCTCTTTTTAATGTATTATGAATGTCTTTATTGATTTTGATTGGCAAAAATTTTTTATTACCTCATGCTTCCTTAATGCTTATGTAATAAATCTAATTTACTTTCATTTTCCTTTCTTTCCCATTTTATTCATTTTTAATAGATTTTTTTATCAATATTTGTTCATATTTTATGTCATATAATTCACTTACTTAAATGGACAAGTTGGTCAAAAATCATCTCTGAAGACGAAATGACCAAAATGCCCTCCATTTAGCTTAACAAACTAAAATTGTGTGTACCGATTGATTAAATTTTCCTTGTGTTTTCTTAGCATTTTATTGTCATTGAAACCCCAATAATCCTTTCCTGAGGTCCCAAAAATTATTTCATGAAGTTTTCCCCAGATCTAGGGTTACTAATGGCCTTCACCGTCACTTTTCATTCGGGTTACTCATCGTTGGGGTTACGGCTTATTTAACCTTAATGCATTTCATTTCTAAAAATTTTCCTTGATTTTTCTGATCATTATTTGGTTTATTTATAACTCCTCACTCTATTCTAATTATAATTTCAAATATTCTAGCTGCCCAGACCGACATTGGTCACTGGAACAGTAGACTGTACGGACTAGTTGAAGTGAGGATGTTACAGCTCTTCTCCTCTAATGAAAAATTTCGTCCTCGAAATTTACCTGATACAAACAGTTGAGGGAACTATTACCTCATCGTTTCTTCACTTTACCAAGTTGCCTCCTCTGTATTATGGTGCCTCCAAAGTACTTTCACTAGTGGAATTTGTTTATTTCTCAGTTCCTTCACTTCCCGAGCTAGGATCCATATGGGTTCTTCTGCATATGTTAAGTTTGGTTGGATTTCAATTTCTTCCATGGAGATGACATGTGAAGGGTCTGAGTGGTATCTTCTTAGCATAGACACATGAAATACATTGTGGATTTTATCCAGCTCTGGCAGTAAAGCTAGCTGATAGGCCACTAGTCCCACACATTCAATGACTTCATATGGGCCAATGAACCTAGGGCTTAACTTACACTTTCTTCCAAACCTCAGTACCTTCTTCTATGGTGAGACTTTGAGAAACACTTTCTCGCCAACTGCATACTCTATCTCTTTTATCTTCAAGTCGGCATAAGATTTATGTCTATCTGAGGCAACCTTCAAATTAGCTTTTATTATTTTTACTTTCTCCTCAGTCTGTTTCACCAGGTCTGGTCCTACCAGCTTATCTTCGCCCAATTCAGTCCAACATACTGGGGTTCTACACTTTCTCCCATACAGTGCTTCATATGGAGCCATTTGAATGCTAGCTTGATAACTATTGTTATATGCAAATTCTGCCAGTGGGAGATATCTATCCCAACTCTCCTCAAACTCAATGATACAACTCCTCAGCATATCCTCAAGGATCTATCACATAATTCACATTGTTACTATCATTTCAATTTATTAGTTGTGAGAATTCAATTAGTTTTTAGGTTTACCTAGATTACTCATTTCGACTGTCCATCCGTCTGAGGATGAGCCGTGCTAAAGTGGAGTTGTGTGCCCAAGGCTTCTTGCAACTTTTTCCAAAATCTCGATGTAAACCTTAGGTCTCGGTCAGATATGATGGAAAGTGGGATTCCATACAGTCTAACTATCTCACTGATATACAACTCTGCTAATTTCTTCAGTGAGTAGTCAGTTCTAACTAGCAGAAAATGTCCTGACTTTGTTAATCTATCCACTATCACCCATATTGCATCATGCTTCTTCTGGGTGAAAGGTAGACCACTGATAAAATCCATAGTGACCCAGTCCCATTTCCATTCAGGTATGTTTATAGGCTGTAGCAATCCTGATGGAACTTAATATTCTGGTTTAACTTGCTGACATGTCAAGCACTTAGTAACATAGTCAGCTATATCCTTCTTTATACCAGGCCACCAATAATGAAGCTTCAAATCATTATACATTTTTGTGCTTCCCGGGTGAATAGCATAAACACTAGTGTGTGCTTTTTTCAGAATACTAGTCTTCAATTCCCCATCATCTAGTACACACACTCTTCCTTTATAGTATAGATACCCATCTACTTTCACCTCATAATCAGTTTCCTTTCCCTCTAAGATTTTACCCACAATAGCCACTAATTTATCATCTGCCTTCTGCCCATCTTGTATCTGCTGTAGCAGGTTTGGCCTCACTTGTAACTCAGCCAAAATAGCTCCATCTTGAGCTAAGGACAGACGGGCATTTAGTGATCTTAAAGCTATGATGGACTTTCTGCTCAAGGCATCAGCAACTACATTTGCCTTCCCAGGATGGTAATCTATCACACAATTATAATCCTTTAGGAACTCAATCCATCGCCTCTATCTAAGATTGAGCTCCTTTTTGGTTGGCAAGTATTTTAGACTTTTGTGGTCTATATAGATGTAGCATTTTTCACCATACAAATAATGCCTCCATATCTTCAATGCGAAGATAATTGCTGCTAACTCCAGTGTAACACCCCTATTTGTATAGCCTGATATATTTCACTATTCCGGTGACCGGTGTCGATTCGGACAATTAAGGGGATTAGAACCACACTTGATACAACTAGATAAGTTATAAACACAAATAATTAGTAATTGTCAATTAGTTAAGTATGAATAAGAAAAACAAAACATAAGAAGTTAAACGAGCTGAGAGTCACAACGATGGGTGACCTTCTCGGGAACGATTGCGAAGTCAATTTAAACTCAAATTTCGAACCGTAAAATGTAACGCCGCGGTCCTTAGGACCATTACGAACACAGTGGAAAAGAGAAAATCACGAAAAAGAATTATTAAGTCAGTCAAATAATTAGGTCAGGGAGCCAAAAGAAATATTGAATTATTTGCAAACCGGGTTGAACCGGCGAGGGGCAATTTAGTCAATTGATCCTGAGAGCTGACTCCTGACCTAACTGTCAAATAAAATCAGAGAAAAGAAAATTTAGGAGTCGAGAATTAAATTAAAAAACTAATAAAAAAATAAAAAAAAAAGAAGAAGAAAATGAAAAAGGTGTAGGGAGATGACATCATGCATGACATCATGCATGATGCCATAAAGATTATAATTAATAAATTTAATTAAAATGATTTTTGGGTCTTTCATAAGACAAAATACATAAAAGAAAAGAAAAGAAAAGAAAATATATATATAGGAATTATGATGTCATAGATGATGCAATAAAGTCAAATTATTAAAATTAGAAAAAAAGAGATAATTATTAAAAACAAAAAAAAGGAAATTTAAAAGTGGTCTTCCTTCTTGCCATCCCACACACACACTTCCCTTATCTCTTTCATCTCTTTCCTTTTTCCCTCTCATACGCCATTAAAGCTCAATCTTAAGCTTGAGCAAACCCCCTAAACTAGCCCTAAAACCCTCAGTTCTCCTAATTAAAACTTGAAATTTAACCTTAGTAAGAAGCGTGGTGAAGGAAGTAATTAAAAAGGGAAGTAGAAAAGTGAAGATTTGAAAAGCTACAAGAGGTTAGTGATAAATTCTTCAAATTATCTATTGAATTCTTGTTTAAGTAATTGATGTAAGTTAGAAATTAACTTTAAATGGAAAGAAAACAATTATTGAGGGACTATATATGAGTTCAACCAGCTAGGGTTTATGTTTTAAATGGGTGATTTGATGCAAATTAGAAAGTAGTTAAGTGAGAATAAGTGAATGAGAACTAAATATGCATTTATAATTCAATAAATAAACTAAACATGGAAGTTAGGGTTTTGCACTTAGGTTTAGAAACCAAAAATGTGAGAAATTGGTTAATGATGCCTTTGACCTAGTTTGAAGTGAAAAATGGTCATTTGTGACTAAATGAAGTGTGTTGGAATTGTTGGAGTTGAAGTTAAATTCGAATTGACTGTGGTCATGCTGCTGGCAGTATGACCAAGGTCCTTTTGAGGGACCAAAAATAAAAATTTACAAGTCTAATTGGTATGAGACCAATTGAGAATGAAAATAGACACTAAATGACACAATTTTCATTTAGAAACCATGCCCAAAAAGTGATCAAAACCTAGTGAATAAATTGACCCAATCCGGAAAATCTCAGTCTGCCCTGTACAAAGTGACCTAATGAACAGTGTTTGTTCATTTGGCCATAACTTGAGCTAGGCAGGTCTAAATGACCTGAAATTTTACCAGTGGAAATTTTAGATATATACCTAAAACTTTCATGAAGAACATAAACCCAAATTATGCCATTAACCTAGTCATTTGGCCACTCAAAATTGGTGACCTAAAACTGCCAAAACCAAAATTTGCCCAGAATTCTGGGTTAAGTTCAATCCGGCAGCTATGGTTCAAATGGCTATAACTTGAGCTACAAAACTCCAATTGGAGTGATTCAAAAAGGAGAATAAACTTAGGACAATAGGGAACATTTTCTATGAAGAAAGTTTTGCCAAATTCCAACAGTAAAATGACCAATGGAACAGTGCAACCTTAGACACTAAAACTGAAAATTTGTAATTTTGCCTTAAAGACTTAAGTTTTGAGAAAATGACCAAAACCAACAAGTTTAGTGACCAAAATGTGGTATGTGAGTGAAGTTGGAATTCCCATACCTATTAAGCCTTAGAAAGTCAACAAATTGACTTGAATAGTACCATGAATAGTAACTCCAAAATGAAAATTTCCAAGAATATTAGTTTAAGAATATTTGGGCTAGAATTAAGTATTTACGAATTAATTATTGGATTTATTGTGAAATAAGATACTGAAACACTATCAATTTTGTGTTTCAGCTGAAAAAGACCTAAAAGGTATAAGGGACTGAGTCAAGGCCTAGAGGCGACTCACGTCAGGTTTGTGCACAATAAACTTAAAATTCTTTGTTTCTACTTGACAATTCTTGAAATAAATGTTGTGAATAATTTGGATTGTTATGGCTTTGAAAATATTATTTGAAAAATAGTGTGTTGCCTACCTTGTAAACGAAAAGTTTAGAATGAAATATGATTTGTGCATTGTATAAAATATTTGAATAACTTGATTTAAATTATTTATAATTCACACTTGGCATGACAATATTAATATGTTTCTCCTCCACTTGTGGGGTGAGTTTGATATTTGATCACTTTCCTCCCTCTCTGGCTTTCCAGTCTAAGGGGCGAGTTTGGATGAGTACTCATTAGCTAGCTAGCCACCTCCCTCATTGATTTCGATTAATGGAGTGAGTATGCATTGTCGTGATGTACACACAACATGTTTGGAAAAATTTTGTGCCATGTCCTAAGTTGTGTTATTATTTGGCAACACTATGTTTAATAAATTGTTTGATCAAGTTGTGCTATATTAAGCTTTATAAATTATGAGTTATTATAAATGTGATTTAAGAAAAAAAAATTATGAAATGAGATTATGAGATTTTTGAATGATGATTTATTCATAAATATTTTATATTATGCATTATATGCTTTATTGTGCACCACTGAGTATTTATATACTCAGCGATAGCTTTAACTTGCTGTAGCAAATAGAGAAAAGGACATAGCAGCAGAGCGAGCTGCTACAGTTAGAGAGGAGAACAATTGAAGAATTTTTGTACGGGTATTTGTCTAGACCCTGGTAGTTTAGTTTGATGTAAATATGATAGTATGCATATGTATCTCTGTAATTTGAGCAGTTATACAGATAAAATTATAATAATATTATTTTTGAGATTTTGCACCTGTAAATTAACTTATGATTGTAAATTAATGATTTAAAATGCAATGTGCATGAGTTATGAAATGTTTTGAGATATTAATTCTTGATTTGAAATTTGGATTCTGAATTGAAGTGTTGCTATTGTTGTTGATCTGAAGTTTGGTGGTTGCAAATGGAGTTGTGATTGAGAAATATATTGGGAGTATTTCTATTTTCAGGTTTTGAAGAACTGTTTTCTCAAAATACAGACGGAACTCTGCCAAAATTTTTATAAAATTTGCAGAAAAATAAAATGGGCTAAAAATTTTTGTAAAAATTGTGAAGATTTTAAATATCCAAAAATTTAATTTATGTTTGGACTTTAAATAAAGGTTTTTAAAATTTGAAAAAAATTTTACCCACCAATTTCAAAATGAACGAAAATTGTTTTAAAATCCCTTGTAGTATATTTAATGGGTTACCGGTAGGTGAAGTACGGTAATTCATTAGGTGTACTACGGAAACATGTTACGTCTTACAAGGAGTAGGGTGTGACATCCAGGTCATGAGTAGGGTAGTTCTGTTCATGTGGCCTTAACTTCCTGGAAGCATAGGCGACCACTTTCTCCTCTTGCATCAATACACACCCTAACCCATTATGTGAGGCATCACTGTAGACCACAAAGTCCTTTCTCGACACCGGCTGTGTTAACACTGGTGCTTCTGTCAACATAGCCTTCAGCCTCTCAAAACTGGCTTGGCACTTGTCGTTCCAGCCAAATTCACATTTTTGTGTAACAACATGGTCATTGGAGCAGCTATGGGAGAGAACCCCTTCACAAATCTTCTGTAATACCCAGCTAGTCCCAAGAAACTTCTGACCTCAGTTGTATTTCTGGGAGGCTTCCATTCCATCACTGCTTCTATATTTTTGGGATCCACTCTAATCCCCTCAGCTGATACTATGTGTCCAAGGAAGGTGATTTCACTCATCCAGAAGTCACACTTGGACAGCTTAACATACAGCTTCCTTTCTCGCAGGGTTTGCAGAACAATCCTCAAATGTTCATCATGTTCCACCCTGGTCTTAGAATACACCAGAATATCATCGATAAGGACCACTACAAATTGATCTAAATATTGATGGAAGGTACGGTTCATAAGGTCTATAAATGCTGCTGGTGCATTTGTTAACCCAAACGGCATCACTAAAAATTCATAATGCCCATATCGGGTTTTGAATGCATTTTTTGACACATCTACATCCTTTACCCTCAGCTGATGATACCCTGATATGAGATCAATATTTGAAAATACACCGGCTCCCTTCAATTGATCAAACAGATCATCAATTCTGGGCAACGAATATTTATTCTTCACAGTTACTTTTTAACTACAGGTAATCAATGCATAATCTTAAGGTTCCATCCTTCTTCTTCACAAACAGCACTGGAGCTCCCCATGGTGACACACTGTGGCGTATGAACCCCTTATCTAGTAACTCCTACAACTGAATTTTCAGCTCCTTCAATTTAGTGGGTGCCATCCTATAAGGAGCAATAGAAATTGGTGTTGAACCTGTATTACCTTAATAGCAAATTCGACTTCCCTTTCTAGTGGTAAACCAGGCAATTCTTCAGGAAACACATCTGGAAAGTCTCTTACTATGGGTATGTCACACAAGTTTGGCTTAGCCTGCCTAGTATCAACAACGTGTGCTAGGTAGGCTTCACAACCTTTTCTCATTAATTTTCTTGCAACTGTGGCTGAGATGACATTGGAAAGGAAATATGTCCTTTCACCCACAACTGAAATCTCATTACCCTCAGGGGTTTTTAGAGAAATCCTCTTCAGTTTACAATCAATTATTGCTTGATGACGTAATAACTAGTCCATTCCTAAAATCATGTCAAATTTGTGGAAGGGTAATTAAATTAGGTCTGCCGAGAATTCATACCCTTGAATCCTCAACGGGCAACCTTTATACACCTTATTCACTACCACACTGTAGCCTAGTGGATTTGTGACTAGACTGTCTTGATCACTCTCCTCTACTGAACTCCCCTCTCTACGGGTAGCTTGATGCAGATATATGAATGGGTAGATCTTGGATCCACCAATGCATGCACAGGTAAAGTGTAGAGGAAGAACGCACCCCTGATAACATCTGGGGCATCTTGCTCCTCCTGGGCTCTCATGGCACAGGCTCTAGTAGGTACTCTGGCCTCTGGCCTCTCAGCTGACTTAGATGTAGGCCTCAGTGATGGACCAGCTGCCTCAGATTTACCGGACTTCCTACCCCTTTGAGGTGTAGGGGCAGGCTTATCTGTTTGTGTTGGGGGTAGCTGTAGTAGTCCTCTTTGAACAAATTTTTATCTGATGTTCTGTAGATCCACACCGTAAGCATGCACTAGTCACTCGCCAACACTCCCCCTTATGCCACTTCTAGTAGTATGGACAGGCAGAAGATGCTGGGGCTAGTCCCCTGAATACCGTCCCTGGAGAGCTGCCCACTGATGGTGTGGACTGGCCTCTCCTAGGTGTGAACTGAGGTCTGGGCCCCTGGGACTGACCCTGACCTTGTGGTTGTCCCGAACTCTGAGCAAGAGAACCCTTAAACTTCTTACTAGGAGCAAAGAATGAACTGGACTGACCTGGACCCCTCTTCTGTAGTCTTTCCCTTCTGTTTTGCTCATTTATTCGAACTCTTTCTACTTTCAATGCAGCATAAACTAATTTGGCAAAATCTGTAATCTCCAATGCTATTATCATGACCTTGATTTTGTCATTTAGCCCTTCTTCAAACCTTCTGCACCTCTCTGCCTTTGTAGGGACTATCTCCCTCCCATACTGGCTCAGTCTAATGAATTCACGCTCATATGCTACCACTGATAGCGGCCGCTATTTCAAACTAATAAATTCTCTTCTTCTCTCTTCTAAATACACTTTACTGACATACTTCTTCCTGAACTCTGTGAGGAAGAAATACCAAGTGATCTGATCGGGTTACACCTCACTGGATACTGTGTCCCACCACTGGTATGCATCATTTTGAAATAGGGACACAACACCCTCCAAGTTCTGCTCGGGGGAACAATGAAGCTGTTTCAACACTCTTACAGTTCTATCAAACCAGTTTTCAGCTGTTATGGGGTCATCCTCCTTCTTCCCAAAGAAATTCATAGCCCCATGTTTTCGTAGTTTTTCTAGATGAGACTTCTATGGTGCTGGTGGAGGTTGTGGCTATGGTTGTGGTGGTGGAATGGCCCCCATCATTTGCTGGTAAAATTCAGTCATCTGCTGAAATAATGCAAACTAAGGTTGGGCAGGTGCCTTAGCTGCTGATGGAATAGGTTCTCCCTTGTCTCCCGATTCAACCCTTGGTGAAGCACGACTCTCCACCTCTTCATCAACTACTCTTTGAGAAGCAGGATCCATATCTTAATCAAAATAAGAAAACAAACAGATCTGCATCAGTGTCACCTCAACACCTACAAATGCAATGCAATGGCATGCACTCTATCTAGGCCTAGGAACGCCTAAACTGATGCTCTGATACCATTAAATGTGACACCCCTTACCCATCTACAGTGTAGCCGAGCAAGATATGCTGCACAGTGTGCGGAGCACCATAACTTATTTCATAACAATTTGCCCCCCATAATTTATTTATTTATTATTCACCAAGTGCAAGATTTACCAATCATATCATTTATTTACAAATTTGATTAATCTGAATTTTTCATAAATTTTTATAGAAAATCCAACAAAGTGCCGGCTGTTAATTGGAAAATAGTTCTTCTAAATCTGTTTAAAAGACACTTCCAATATAGTTTTCACATCCAAACTTCAATATACATACATATCAACTCAATCTCAACACAATTTTCAAATTTTTGTTCACATCACAATTTGTATCACATTCGTGAATATTTTCAAACATTTTATTTTTTAACATAATATACAGATAATTTCAGTAACCTGAATTCCATATATTTACATTATCATATAATTTCATGAGTTTGTAATTACAATAAAAAAACCAATACTAAATGCAAAATACAAAATACAACCCAAAATCCTAATGTCCTACCAAGTGCACTGCAGATATAAGGTGACTCTGGACTCTGTGCAGATCTGACAATTCACCTGGTTTGAGGTCTGCTGGACTCCCCAACTATGTCTCCAGTACCTGCGCGTGGCAAAAGTGACGCGCTAAGCAATTCTGCTTAGTGGTGCCAATATAAAATAAAATAACTAAAATAAAATAGATATGCAGAATGTATGTTGACATTTTATGTAGAGTTAATTTTTGGCATTTATTGCGGTATTATTTGATTAAAATTTGGTAAGATTTATTTTAATTGCCTGAGTAATCTATACTAGTCGACTGGACTGGATAAACAGGTAAACTAGCACTGGGTACCAAGTACGTTGGGCCATCACACCATTGGTCACATTGTGTCTCCCGGTGTGCGATAGAATAGCTAATAAGCAGTGGTAAACATTGGGCGCAAGGCCAAGTATCACACTGATATCAAAATGGCTAAAAGCCATAAAATCACAGAATGGCATAATGCCATATGCAGTACTGCTAACTGAACCCTATTGGCATGCCAACCTATCCAAACCAATCATTCTAGGCATACTAGGGCATTTTACAGAGTTAATGATTTAATTATTTATTTTTGTAATGTAGAGGTCGCTATTTACTTGGATAATTTTACTCAAAGGTTAACCTTTTGATTTATAATAGATTTGTTGAACCTAAGTTCACCAAGATACCACATTTTGGTTTACAAAAGTGTTGGCATTAGTTGCCAAACAATACTTAAAACCAATGGAGAATAATTCAGAAATTTCAGTTTTGAGTGTTATAATTCACTGTTCCATTAGGCCATTCTACAGTGAGAATTTGGCCAAATGTTCTTCATAAAAATTGTTCCTTATTGTGTCTAGTTATATTTCTTTTTTTTGAATCACTCCATTTGGAGTTTTGTAGCTCAAGTTATGGCCTAAACAGCATAACTGGCCGGATTGCAATTTTTCCAGAATTTCTGGGCAGAATCAATCCTGCAGTTTTTGTACACTGACTACAGGTCAGTTTTTGAACATGTTATGGTCAAAATTTGGGTTTGTTTTCTTCATGAAAGTTGTAGGACTATGTCTCAGCTTTCTACTGGTAAACTTTCAGGTCAATTGAACTTTTCTACACTATGTTATGACCATTTGAACAAATACTGTTCATTTAGTCATTTTCCAGGGACAGCATGTTGGTCACCCAGATTAGGGTAGTTTTTTGGTGAACTTGGTTTGGTTTTCTAGGCAGGGTTTCTTCACTAAAGTTGTGCCATTATGTGTCTAGTTTCATGTCTAATTGGACTTGCACCAATTGAACCTACACAACTCCAGTTATAGCTGCCCAAAGCTGCTGGACTCACACTCAGTCCTGCAGGTCACCAAGGGAAGCATACCTAACTTCAATTCCCATGGAACAAACCACTTCATTTCTTAATCACGCATAACCAAATGGTCACTAATTGACCATTAAAACTTACTTTCACCATTACATGAACAAAGTCTCAAGTTTGTGATACTTTGTAATAGAAATACTGTCACTCATATTCTAATAACTTAAGAATAGAATTTCTAACAAAATATTAATGGACCTTTTCTATTACATATAAATATATTATGTAAACGGAAAAGTGGAATTGCCTTTTATTAATAAAAACATGTACAAGATACATACTAAATCATATGCTCTAGGGCATACTACTAACATATTTGTTCATATTTTATGTCATATAATTCACTTACTTAAATGGACAAGTTGGTCAAAAATCATCTCTGAAGACGAAATGATCAAAATGTCCTCCGTTTAGCTTAACAAGCTAAAATTGTGTGTACCAATTGATTAAATTTTCCTTGTGTTTTCTTAGCATTTTATTGTCATTGAAACCCCAATAATCCTTCCCTGAGGTCCTAAAAATTATTTCATGAAGTTTTCCCAAGGTCTAGGGTTACTAACGGCCTTCACTGTCACTTCTCATTCGGGTTACTCATCGCTGGGGTTACGGCTCATTTAACCTTAATGCATTTCATTTTTAAAAATTTTCCTTGATTTTTCTGATCATTATTTGATTTATTTATGACTCCTCACTCTAGTCTAATTATAATTTCAAATATTCTAGCTGCCCAGACCGACATTGGTCTCCGGAATAGTAGACTGTGCGGACTAGCTGAAGTAAGGATGTTACATTTACTAATTAATCTGGTTATTTTCTGCAGTTAATTTTCTGATAACAATGAGCACAGAACAACCACCACCATTCAATATCCTTGCAAGCATACTTGATCGAAATAGGTTGACAGGGCATAATCTATCTGATTGGCTAAGAAATTTGAAACTTGTCCTGAACCTTGAACATATAGGATATGTTCTAGATTCAAATGTTCTTGGTCCCTTACCTCCAGAGGCCACTCTAGAGGAACATGAAACTTTGGACAAGTGGAAGGAGCATGATATGAGAGCTAAGTGTTACATGCTTACTTCTATGAGTAATGAGTTACAGAATAAGCATGAAAACATGTAGAGTACAAGTGAGATCCTCTTTCACCTACAAGAGTTGTATGGTGAGCACAGCAGGAATGCTAGGTATGAGATATTTAGACAACTATTCCGCATAAGGATATCTGAGGGACAAAATGTTGGGGATCATGTCCCCAAGATGATTCGGCTGATTGAGCAGCTGGAACACCTTGACTTTAACATGGATTTCCAACTGCAGACGGATTTGATCCATCAGTCCCTACTTGACTCATTTGGGAATTTTGTGACAAATTTCCATATGACTAAACAGGAATGCACCTTGGCTGGTTTACTCAACATGCTGGTTATTGCCTAAAAGAATATGCCGGGTAATAAAGGAAAAGAGGTAGCTTTGATTGCACCTTTTTCTGCTGGAAAGTCCAACAAGAAGAAGGGCAATAAGAAAAGGAAACCTCAGATTCCTAGCCTTCTAAGAAAATAGCTAAACAAAAAGGGAAGACTAAAGCTGATGGAGGCAAAGGAAAGTGTTTCCACTGCCAGCACGATGGGCATTGGAAAAGGAACTGCCCAGAGTATCTTGCTTCTCTGAAGGGCAAGAAGGATATGCTTTCGGAAGGAGTGACCATATCTTGTTATTTAGATTTCAATAATACTCATAATTCATCTACAGCTTGGGTTTTAGATATTGGTGCCAGTTCTCACATTGCTTATGATATGCAGGAACTAGCAAATAGTATCAGCTTACGTTCTCGAGATGTTAGAGTCCAGATTGGTAATGGCTCAACTGTTGAAGCTTTAGCCACAGGATCTAAATCTTTTTACATGTCTGGATATGTTTTGTGTTTGGATAATATTTTTTATGTACCTGATGTTTTTAAGAACATCATTTCTATATCTAGTTTGACTAGAAATAGCTATGAATTTCAGTTCACAGATGATGTTTGAAATATTTATTTTGGAAATAAATATGTTGGTTCGGGTTATATGAATGATGGTCTTTATTATTTGGATAATAATGACAAACAAAAATTGAATGCAAGTGATCTAAATGAATGCAATGCCATGATGAAAATCAACTCTAGTTTAAAATATATTTGGCACTTAAGGTTATGTCATGTTACAGAAGATAGGATTGCAAAACTGGAGAAAATGGGGATTATATCCTCATTGGGCTCTGAGCCTACTCCAACTTGTGAATCTTGCCTTTAGGGCAAAATAACTAGATCACCCTTTATAGGACAAGGGCTAAGAGCTGAAAATACTTTGGAGCTAATACATAGTGATGTATGTGGTCCATTTAAAGAAATGGCTAGAGGTGGTTTTCATTACTTTATTACCTTTACTGATGATAAACCAAGGTTTGGGTATTTGTATTTGATAAAATACAAACATGAATCCTTTGAAAAGTTCAAAGAATTTAAATCTGAAGTAGAAAATCAAACAGGAAAGAGTATTAAACCTCTTCGATAAGATCGTGGAGGTGAATACTTGAGTACTGAATTTGATGAAAACTTGAGAGAGCATGGCATTGTTTCCCAGCTAATGTAACACCCCCGTTGCATAGCCTAGTATATTTCACTGTTCCGGTGACCGGTGTCGGTCCGGACAATTAATGGGATTAGGGGCACACTTAAGACAATTTGAGAAGCCATAAACACAAATAATTAGTAATGTTTAATTAGTTAACTATAAATAAGAAAAACAGAACATAAGAGGTTAAACGAGCCAAGAGTCACAGCGATGAGTGACCTTCTCGGGAACGACTGCGAAGTCATTTTAAACTCAAATTTCGAATAGTAAAAAGTGACGCTGTGGTCCTTAGGACCCTTATGAACACAGTGGAAAAGAGAAAATCATGAAAAAGAATTGTTAAGTCAGTCAAATAATTAGGTCAAGGAGCCGGAAGAAATATTGGATTATTTGCAAACCGGGATGAACCGACGAGGGGCGATTTGGTCAATTGACCCCGAGAGCTGACTCCTGACCTAACTGTCAAATAAAATCAGAGAAAAGAAAATTTCAGAATGGAGAATTAAATTAAAGAACTAATAGAAAAAATAAATAGAAAAAAAAAAAGAAAGAAGATGGAAAAATCAAAGTTGATGACATCATGAATGATGTCATAAACAAATTAATTAAGTGAATTATTAAATTAGAATTTTTGGTCTTCAAAAAGGGATAAAGATGAAAGAAAATTAAAAAAAAAAAAAACAAAAAAATCCTTTTTTCTTCTTCCCATGGTTTGCCGCCCCACCTTCTCCCTCTCATCTCCATGGAATTCTTCCATTTAAGCTTACAATTAAGCTTGATTCTCTCCACTTAATTTACATAACTCCCCTAAAAACCTTGTTAGAACTTGTAATCTCAACTTAAGCACAAGGATTACAAGAAGAAAGAGGAGCTAAAGATAGGGTTTTGAGGATTTAAGAGAGGTGAGCATGTTAACTTGTTTCTTTCCATTTTTAATGCATCATTAGTTGTTGAATTAGCTTGTAATGTGTTAAAATGAAATAAAAATGTGGGGAAGGACAAACTGAATTTTTGGCCAGCCTGGTGGGAGTATGATTTGGTCTGGTTTGATGTGTTTAAAGGGAATTAAAGATGTTAGTAAACTTGCATTAGTATGGTGGTAAGATGGAAATGCACCAATTGTGATTGAATGAATGAGTTAGGGTTTGAATGTTAGGGTTTGTGAACCAAAATTTGGAGAAATGCATAAATGGCATGTTGGACCTATTGTGAAGTGAAATAATGGTCAATTATGACCAAATAACTTGTGTGGGAATGATAGGAAACTAAGTTAAATTCGGAGGTAAATGGTCATGCTGCTGGCAGCATGACCAAACCTACTTTGAAGGACCAAAACTCAAATTTTACAAGTCTAATTGATATGCCACCAATTGGGGATGAAAATAGACATAAAATAGCACAATTTTCATTAAGGAACCATGGCCAAAAACTGACCAAAACTTGGTGAAACAATTGACCAAAGTGAAATGAGAGCAGGCTGCCACTGCACCAAACTGACCAAATGAACAGTAACTGTTCATTTGGTCATAACTCGAGTTAGACAGGTCAAATTGACCTGAAATTTGGCCAGGGGTTAGAGGAGATATAGACCTAAAAATTTCATGAAGAACATCACCCCAAATTATGCCATTAACCCATTCAAATTATTGAGCAAAGTTGAGTTACCAAACCTGCAACTCTGCAGATTTTCATTTGAACAGTAATGTTTGGATGGCTATAACTCTCTCTAGAAAACTCGGATTTAGGCGATTCTTGAACCGATGGAAACCTAAGACATAGTAGAACATTTCATCTGAAGAAAGTTAGACCAAATTATGAACTTAACTTGATCAAATTACTGACCAAAGTTGGATCAAAATCTGCCAGAACCCAAGATACCAGTATGAACAGTGCAAGTGAACAGTAAACTTATTTTGACCATAACTTGAGCTACAAAACTCCGATTGAGGTGATCCAAAAATGAGAATACACTTAAGACAATAAGGAACATTTTCTATGAAGGAAGTTTTGTCAAATTCCAACAGTAGATCGACCAATGGAACAGTGCAACTTCAGAGCACCAAAACCGAAAATTGGCAATTTTGCCAAAATGACCTACGCTTTAAAAAAATGACCAAAACCAACAAGTTTGGTGACCAAACTGTGGTATGTGGGTGAAGTTGGAGTTCCCATACCTATTATCCTTTAAAAGTCAACAATTTGACTTGAATAGTATAGTGAATAGTAACCCGAAACACAAAAACTTTGAGAACGTCGAATTTAACGCAATAGAGCTAGTTAAAGTGAAGTTAAATTTATTTTTGGACTTATGTTAAGTTATGGTGCTGAAACACTATGAAATTGTGTGTTTCAGCTGAAAAAGACTTGGAAGCTCGGAGAGACTGAGTCAAGGCCTAGAGGCGACTCTAGTCAGGTTTGTGCACAATAAACCCTATTTAAGCATTTTACCCTTGAAAATTGATTTAGCACCCATTATGAATTTATGAACTTTTGTGTTGCCACCTTGTGATCAAATTGTAACTTTGGAAATTGATTTGATTTTTGTATACAATATTTGAATGAAATGTTTGAAATGGATTTTTGGATTCACACTTAGCATGATAGTTACTTATTATTCCTCCTCCATTTATGGGGTTGAGATCGTTTATTTTCCTTCCTCTCTGGCTTGCCAGTTGAGGTTGTAGATCGGATGAGTACTCATTAGCTAGCTAGCCACCTCCCTCATTGGTTTCGATTAATGGGGTTGAGATTGCTTTGTCGTGGTGTACAACGTGGTATTAATCGAAAATTTTATGTCATGGCTTAAGTTGTGTATGACTTGGCAACATTGTGTTTATGAAATTTTTTGACTAAACTGTGTTTAATAGATTATTTGACAAAATGGTGTTATTATGAACTTGGATATATTGTGAAATGTGATTGAGAAATATTTAAACTATGTTTGGCAATGAATGATTTATTTATGGCATTTTAAATTTTTATTGTGCACCACAGAGTATTTTTATACTCAGCAATGGCTTATTTTGCTGTCGCAGATAAGAGCAAGGAGAAAGCAGCAGAGTGAGCTGCTGTTAAATCAAGGATTTCTCTTACCATTTTGTACGGGTATTATTTTATACCCTTGTAGATAATCTTGATGTAAATATAAAAATGTTGTATGTATCAATGTAGTTGAGCAGTTGTAAATAAATTGTAATAATATTATTTTGAGTTTGCTTCTGTAAATTTAATATTTGTAAATATGAATTTTCTGCTTTATGCCTTGTTAATGAAGTATTAAAAATTTTGTGATGACCAAATTTGATTAAATTGTGGAAATTGCTTTGAAGTGATTTGAATTGGGTTGATTTGAGTTTTATTAGAGATTGGGAGTTGTGGAAAACTTTTAGAAGTGCTTTTTACAGGTCTTTGAAGAACTGATTTCTCAAAATACAGAGGGAACTCTGTCAAAATTTTTATAAAATTTGCGGCAAAATTTAAAATGAACAAAAATTTTTACTAGTATTTAAACTTTGAATAAATGGTTTTTAATTCCTACCAAAATGCTCACCACTTCCAAAATGTAAGAAAATTGTTTTAAAATCCCTTGTAGGGTACTTAATGAGTTATCGGTAGGTGAAGTTCGGTAGTTCATTAAGTATTCTACGGGATCATGTTATGCCTTACGGACAGGTAAGGTGTGACATGTTTTAGTGGTATCAGAGCTAGGTTTTTCAATAAATTTTGACTACGTGTATGAACATTTTATTGATAAGTACAACTGCTCAAGTGTTTTTAATTGATACATATGACATATTTACATCATGAATATGCACTAATGGAGGTCAACCTCCTTGTGTTTGATCACAGGAAGTAGAAAATTTGAGAAAATGGAATGGATGGAGGAGATCATTCCGAAGAACAATCTGTTGAGGCTGAGGTTCAAGGGGAAGCCCCAGCACTCCAGAATATGAGTGGGTCAGCCACTCCAGCTCCTGCTCCAGCACCGCAGTTCCCTGCTCAATTTATGCAGTAGATGGCTGCATTCTTTCAGCAAATGACGGGTAATGTGCTACCCAAAGCTCAAATGCCAGTACCTGTAGCACAACCACAGCCCTCAGCTCGGCAGTATGAAAAGTTGATGAAATTTGGGGCCACTGAGTTTAAAGGCACTGTGGATCCACTGGAGGCAGAACACTGGTTGGAAAGAACGGAACGAGTTTTCAGAAAGCTGCAATGTACAGAAGAGCTGAAGTTTGAGTATTATGTTTCCTTGTTGCAAGGGGATGCGTTTGAATGGTGGAAGACCATCCCCCACAGCCTGGTTGAGCCACTTGTGCTGACATGGACAGACTTCCTGAGGGAATTCAGGCAGAAATGGGTTCCCGATGCATATGTGGATATGAAGTTGCAAGAATTTTTGAGTTTGAAACAAGGGAACCGAACTGTAGCAGAATATGAGAGAGATTTCTCAAGGCTAAGCCACTATACTGGAAGCTTAGTCTCCACCCCCAGAGACAGATGCAAGAGATTTGAGTTCGGGCTAAGGCAGAGTCTGAGAATGCAAGTTGTGGGTTTCAGACATCAGAATTTTGCTGAATTGATCTCACAAGCCTTGGAATTAGAAAGGATAGAATCCGAAGGGGCAGTGAAGAAGGGTTCACAAGAGAAAGAGAAAACTAAAAAGACTACTGAACAAGTATTTGGAAGTGGTTCTGGGAAGAGGAAACAGTTTGGGGGATCTAGCTCCCGTAGAGGCAGAGGCAAATTTTCTGGCCAAAGACCACCCCGGTCTAGTCAGCAGACCCAGCAGGCACCCCGAGGAGCTCTATCGGTTCGGCAGTGTGAAACGTGTGGTAGAACTCATGGTGGGGTTTGTTTCAAGGCTATTGGTGCATGTTTTAACTGTGGAGGAAGCAGACATTTCGCTAAGGATTGTACTAGTCCGCGCCGGTTTGGATCTTTCACTACATCTGAAGGATCAGCCCAAGTCTCTGCACCCAGAGGGTCACAGTCAGCTGCTAGAGGTAGAGGCAGAGGTAGGGGTCCTAGTAACACCCCTGGAAGTCAGAGCACTATTAACCAGCCAGTACCTAGTGGCGCACCAGTCAGAGTGTATACCATGCGTCAGAGGGAAGAGGCTAAAACATCAGATGTTGTAGCTAGTATTTTCTCCATCCTTGACCAAGATGTGTATGTGTTATTTGATCCTGGCTCCACACATTCGTATGTTAGTGCTAGTGTGATGTGTCCTACTGCTATTTAGTGTGTACCAATGGACTATGATGTGCTAGTAACTAGTCCATTAGGCCAGGAGGTCAGGGTAAATAAGCTATATAGAGATTGTCCTTTGGTGATCCAAGGACACACTTTTCTGTCTGATTTAATTGAAATGCCCTTCAGAGATTATGACGTTATCTTGGGCATGGATTGGTTAGCCAGGCATCACGCTATGATTGACTGTAGACTGAAGACAGTCACTTTTGGTCTCCCTCAATATGGTGATGTAGTATTACATGGGGAGAGACAGTTATTGCCTTCAAACATCATTTAATTTTGCCGGCGGGAAAATGATTAGAAAAGGGTGTGAGGCGTACTTGGCACATGTGATAGATACCCAAGTGGGGAGTCCAGCACTGAAGGACATTCCTACTGTATGTGACTTTCCGGATGTGTTTCCTGATGAATTGCCAGGATTACGTCCAGAAAGAGAAGTGCAGTTTGAAATTGATGTTATGCCTGGTGTGGACCTAATTTCCATAACACCATACAGAATGGCACCTACAGAACTAAAAGAATTGAAAGTGCAGTTGCAAGAACTGCTTGACAAGGGCTTTATCCGCCCTAGTGTGTCACCTTGGGGAGCGCCAGTGTTGTTTGTAAAGAAGAAAGATGGCACTCTCCGTTTGTGTATTGATTATCGGCAGTTGAATAAGGTGACAATAAAGAATAGATATCCATTGACCGCATTGATGACTTGTTTGATCAGTTGAGGGGTGCGGTATGTTCTCAAAATTGACACGAGATCAAGTTATTATCAATTTGAAAGTACAAGAGCAGAGTATTTCTAAAACTGCCTTCAGAACCCGCTATGGCCATTATGAGTTTTTGGTTATGCCATTTGGGTTAACTAATGCTCCGGCTGCTTTTATGGATCTGATGAACACTATCTTCAGACCATACCTCGACCAATTTGTTGTGGTATTTATTGATGATATATTGGTCTATTCGAGGAATGCAGAAGAGCATGATAGACATCTGCGGATTGTACTGCAGACTTTGAAAGAGAAACAGCTATATGCCAAATTGTCGAAGTGTGAATTTTGGCTAAAGGAAATATCTTTCTTGGGGCATGTAGTATCAGAAGAGGGCATTAAGGTAGATCCAAGTAAGATTGAAGCTGTCCTTAATTGGAGGCCACCCAGAAATGTCACAGAAGTTTGCAGTTTTCTGGGTTTAGCTGGATACTACCGTAGATTTGTGAAGGGATTCTCCATGTTAGCATCTCCATTGACCAAGCTGCTTAGAAAAGATGTAAAATTCCAGTGGACGGATAAATGCCAACAGAGTTTTGATGAATTGAAAAGATGTTTGACAGAGGCTCCAGTCCTAACTTTACCCACACCGGGTAAAGAATATACAGTTTACAGCGATGCTTCTCACAACGGGTTAGGTTGTGTGTTGATGCAAGATCGAAATGTCATTGCCTATGCATCACGCCAGCTAAAACCGCATGAGAGGAATTATCCGACACATGATTTGGAGCTTGCAGCCATTGTGTTTGCTCTTAAGATCTGGAGACATTATTTGTATGGGGAGAAATGTTACATCTACACAGATCATAAGAGTTTGAAGTATTTGGGCACCCAGAAAGAGTTGAATTTGAGACAGAGGAGATGGTTAGAGTTGATAAAAGACTATGATTGTCTGATAGACTATCAGCCAGGGAAAGCTAATGTTGTGGCTGACGCCCTAAGTCGCAAGACTATGGCAAGTCTACGGGTTACTCCTTTGTCTTTGGTACATGAGTTGAGGTTATTACATGCCAGTTTAGAGATTAATGATGATGGGCAGGCAGCAGTTGCATGGCATGTACAGCCAGTGTTGATTGATCAGATCAGAATGGCTGCTCAGAATGATGAAAGGTATCAGAAGCTGTTGGAAGAAGTCCGGCAGGGCAAGAAACCAGAGTTCTCAATCAGAGATGATGGTTTACTGCTACACCAAGGCAGAATGTGTGTTCCTAATGATGTTGATTTGAGGCAGATCATTTTGAAGGAAGCACATGAGTCTCCTTTTGCCATGCACCCTGGTGGTACAAAAATGTATAGAGGGCTAAAGGAGCATTACTGGTGGATGGGTATGAAGAGAGATGTGGCAGAGTTTGTGTCCAAATGCCTAACTTGTCAGCAAGTAAAGGCAGAGCATCAAGTACCCACTGGGTTGTTACATCCACTACCAGTGCCGGAATGGAAATGGGAAAGAATAACAATGGATTTTGTAATGGGACTTCCGCGGACACAGAAGAGTCATGATGCAGTATGGGTCATTATCGACAGACTGACTAAGTCTGCTCATTTTCTGCCAGTCCGAATGGACTACAGTTTGGACAGATTGGCCAGGTTGTACATTGATGAGATTGTGAGGCGCATGGAGTGCGGTATCCATTGTATCAGACAGAGATCCTAGGTTCACTTCTAGATTCTGGGGTAGTCTTCAGAGAGCCCTAGGAACTAGATTGAACTTCAGTACTGCATTCCACCCACAGACAGATGGCCAGTCTGAGAGGGTAATTCAGATCTTGGAGGACATGCTACGGGCTTGTGTGATTGAGTTTGAGGGTAGTTGGGATACACACTTGCCTTTGATTGAGTTTGCTTACAACAACAGCTACCAATCAAGCATTGGGATGCCTCCATATGAAGCTTTGTATGGCAGGAAATGTAGAACCCCGTTGTGTTGGGATGATGTGGGTGAAAGAAAAATGATTGGACCCGAAATTGTTCAACAGACTGAAGAGAAAATCAGGGTAATCAGAGACCGACTTAAAACTGCATCAGACCGTCAAAAGTCCTATGTTGATTTGAAAAGAAGGGATATTGAGTATGCAGTGGGTGAGAAAGTTTTCCTCAAGGTTTCTCCTTGGAAGAGGATTATGAGATTCGGCAGAAAGGGGAAACTAAGTCCTCGTTTTATCGGGCCATATGAGGTTCTGGAAAGAGTGGGTCCTTTGGCATATCGGTTGGCACTATCTCCAGAGTTGGAGAAGATACATAATGTCTTCCATGTGTCTATGTTGAGGAGGTACTGATCAGACCCATCTCATGTACTACCAGTAGAAGAAATAGAAGTGAATCCAGACCTCACATATGAAGAAGAACCCATAAAGATTCTGGCTTATGAGGTGAAGCAGCTACGGAATAAGCAGATACCATTGGTAAAAGTGCTGTGGAACCATCATTCGGGCCAAGACGCTACTTGGGAACGAGAGGAGGACATGAGGAGACAACACCCACAGCTGTTCAGAGATTGATACCAGGTAAAAATTTCGAGACGAAATTTATTTAAGGGAGGGAGAATTGTAACACCCCCGTTGCATAGCCTAGTATATTTCACTGTTCCGGTGACCGGTGTCGGTCCGGACAATTAATGGGATTAGGGCCACACTTAAGACAATTTAAGAAGCCATAAACACAAATAATTAGTAATGTTTAATTAGTTAACTATAAATAAGAAAAACAGAACATAAGAGGTTAAACGAGCTGAGAGTCACAGCGATGAGTGACCTCCTCGGGAACGATTGCGAAGTCATTTTAAACTCAAATTTTGAACCGTAAAAAGTGACGATGCGGTCCTTAGGACCCTTATGAACACAATGGAAAAGAGAAAATCACGAAAAAGAACTGTTAAGTCAGTCAAATAATTAGGTCAGGGAGCCAGAAGAAATATTGGATTATTTGCAAACTGGGATGAACCGGCGAGGGGCGATTTGGTCAATTGACCCCGAGAGCTGACTCCTGACCTAACTGTCAAATAAAATCAGAGAAAAGAAAATTTCAGAATCGAGAATTAAATTAAAGAACTAATAGAAAAAAATAAATAAAAAAAAAGGAAAGAAGATGGAAAAGTCAAAGTTGATGACATCATGAATGATGTCATAAATAAATTAATTAAGTGAATTATTAAATTGGAATTTTTGGTCTTCAAAAAGGGATAAAGATGAAAGAAAATAAAAAAACAAAAAAACAAAAAAATCCTTTTTTCTTCTTCCCTTGGTTTGCCGCCCCACCTTCTCCCTCTCATCTCCATGGAATTCTTCCATTTAAGCTTACAATTAAGCTTGATTCTCTCCACTTAATTTACATAACTCCCCTAAAAACCTTGTTAGAACTTGTAATCTCAACTTAAGCACAAGGATTACAAGAAGAAAGAGGAGCTAAAGATAGGGTTTTGAGGATTTAAGAGAGGTGAGCATGTTAACTTGTTTCTTTCCATTTTTAATGCATCATTAGTTGTTGAATTAGCTTGTAATGTGTTAAAATGAAAAAAAAAATGTGGGGAAGGACAAACTGAATTTTTTGCCAGCTTGGTGGGAGTATGATTTGGTCTGGTTTGATGTGTTTAAAGGGAATTAAAGATGTTAATAAACTTACATTAGTATGGTGGTAAGATGGAAATGCACCAATTGTGATTGAATGAATGAGTTAGGGTTTGAATGTTAGGGTTTGTGAACCAAAATTTGGAGAAATGCATAAATGGCATGTTGGACCTATTGTGAAGTGAAATAATGGTCAATTATGACCAAATAACTTGTGTGGGAATGATAGGAAACTAAGTTAAATTCGGAGGTAAATGGTCATGCTGCTGGCAGCATGACCAAACCTACTTTGAAGGACCAAAACTCAAATTTTACAAGTCTAATTGATATGCCACCAATTGGGGATGAAAATAGACATAAAATAGCACAATTTTCATTAAGGAACCATGGCCAAAAACTGACCAAAACTTGGTGAAACAATTGACCAAAGTGAAATGAGAGCAGGCTGCCACTGCACCAAACTGACCAAATGAATAGTAACTGTTCATTTGGTCATAACTCGAGTTAGACAGGTCAAATTGACCTGAAATTTGGCCAGAGGTTAGAGGAGATATTGACCTAAAACTTTCATGAAGAACATCACCCCAAATTATGTCATTAACCCATTCAAATTATTGAGCAAAGTTGAGTTACCAAACCTGCAACTCTGCAGATTTTCATTTGAGCAGTAATGTTTGAATGGCTATAACTCTCTCTAGAAAACTCAGATTTAGGCGATTCTTGAACCGATGGAAACCTAATACATAGTAGAACATTTCATCTGAAGAAAGTTAGACCAAATTATGAACTTAACTTGACCAAATTACTGACCAAAGTTGGATCAAAATCTGCCAGAACCCAAGATACCAGTATGAACAGTGCACGTGAACAGTAAACTTATTTTGACCATAACTTGAGCTACAAAACTCCGATTGAGGTGATCCAAAAATGAGAATACACTTAAGACAATAAGGAACATTTTCTATGAAGGAAGTTTTGTCAAATTCCAACAGTAGATCGACCAATGGAACAGTGCAACTTCGGAGCACCAAAACTGAAAATTGGCAATTTTGCCAAAATGACCTACGCTTTAAAAAAATGACCAAAACCAACAAGTTTGGTGACCAAAATGTGGTATGTGGGTGAAGTTGGAGTTCCCATACCTATTAATCCTTTAAAAGTCAACAATTTGACTTGAATAGTATAGTGAATAGTAACCCGAAACACAAAAACTTTGAGAACGTCGAATTTAACGCAATAGAGCTAGTTAAAGTGAAGTTAAATTTATTGACTTATGTTAAGTTATGGTACTGAAACACTATAAAATTGTGTGTTTCAGCTGAAAAAGACTTGGAAGCTCGGAGAGACTGAGTCAAGGCCTAGAGGCGACTCTAGTCAGGTTTGTGCACAATAAACCCTATTTAAGCATTTTACCCTTGAAAATTGATTTAGCATGCATTATGAATTTATGAACTTTTGTGTTGCCACCTTGTGATCAAATTGTAACTTTGGAAATTGATTTGATTTTTGTATACAATATTTGAATGAAATGTTTGAAATGGATTTTTGGATTCACACTTGGCATGACAATTACTTATTATTCCTCCTCCATTTATGGGGTTGAGATCATTTATTTTCCTCCCTCTCTGGCTTACCAGTTGAGGTTGTAGATCGGATGAGTACTCATTAGCTAGCTAGCCACCTCCCTCATTGGTTTCGATTAATGGGGTTGAGATTGCTTTGTCGTGGTGTACAACGCGGCATTGATCGGAAATTTTATGTCATGGCTTAAGTTGTGTATGACTTGGCAACATTGTGTTTATGAAATTTTTTGACTAAACTGTGTTTAATAGATTATTTGACAAAATGGTGTTATTATGAACTTGGATATTTGTGAAATGTGATTGAGAAATATTTAAAGTATGTTTGGCAATGAATGATTTATTTATGGCATTTTAAATTTTTATTGTGTACCACTGAGTATTTTTATACTCAGCGATGACTTATTTTCTTTACGTATAAGATAAGGAGAGCAAAGAGAGTGAGCTGCTGTTAAATCAAGGATTTCTCTGACCATTTTGTACGGGTATTATTTTATACCCTTGTAGATAATCTTGATATAAATATAAAAATGTTGTATGTATCAATGTAGTTGAGCAGTTGTAAATAAATTGTAATAATATTATTTTGGGTTTGCTTCTGTAAATTTAATATTTGTAAATATGAATTTTCTGCTTTATGCTTTGTTAATGAAGTATTAAAAATTTTGTGATGACCAAATTTGATTAAATTGTGGAAATTGCTTTGAAGTGATTTGAATTGGGTTGATTTGAGTTTTATTGGAGATTGAGAGTTGTGGAAAACTTTTAGAAGTGCTTTTTACAGGTCTTTGAAGAACTGGTTTCTCAAAATACAGAGGGAACTCTGTTAAAATTTTTATAAAATTTGCCGCAAAATTTAAAATGGACAAAAATTTTTACTAGTATTT
This sequence comes from Hevea brasiliensis, assembly GCF_030052815.1. Taxonomy (NCBI): domain Eukaryota; kingdom Viridiplantae; phylum Streptophyta; class Magnoliopsida; order Malpighiales; family Euphorbiaceae; genus Hevea; species Hevea brasiliensis. The sequence continues at coordinate 55,177,753 of NC_079505.1, forward strand.
AAACTTTGAATAAATGGTTTTTAATTCCTACCAAAATGCTCACCACTTCCAAAATGTAAGAAAATTGTTTTAAAATCCCTTGTAGGGTACTTAATGAGTTATCGGTAGGTGAAGTTCGGTAGTTCATTAAGTATTCTACGGGATCATGTTATGCCTTACGGAGGTGTAAGGTGTGACAGCTAACTCCTCTAGGAACACCACAGCTGAATGGTGTATCTGAAAGGAGAAATCGTACCCTATTGGATATGGTATGCAGTATGATGAGCTATATTGATATGCCAATATCTTTTTGGGGATTTGCATTAGAATCAGCTTTGTATATTCTAAATAGAATTCCATCAAAATCAGTATCTTCCACACCTTATGAGATATGGCATGGAAGAAAACCAAGTCTTAAACATGTTAGATCTGGGGTTGTCTAGCTTATATCAAAAAGCTAAACACTGATAAATTGGAAACCAAATCAGAAAAGGGTCGATTTATTGGATATCCAAAAGATAGTTTTGGATATTATTTTTATTTGCCTACATCACAAAAGGTTGTGATAAGTAAAGATGCCATATTTCTTGAACAACAGTTTGTTCAAGAAGGAGGCAAAGGAAGGCAAATAGAGTTGGAATTGGAGAATTCTGACCAACCAACAAATCAGATAGATATAGATCCATCTAGTCAACCTACACCTGTTGATGATACATCTACAACTGTTCCTTATAAAACAACCAGGGTATCTCACCCACCAGTGAGATATGGTTTCCTTAATGAAGAAGAACAAGAGTTGTCTACTCATGAAGAAGTAGATAATAGAGATGATCCACTTACCTATGAAGAAGCTATATCAGATATAGACTCTTCACAATAGATTGATGCTATGAAATCCGAAATTGATTTCATACATAAGAATCAAGTTTGGGATCTTGTTGACCCACCTAAAGGTATTGTACCTATACGGAACAAATGGGTTTTCAAGAAGAAAATTGGTTCTGATGGAAAGGTAGAGACCTATAAGGCAAGGCTAGTAGTGAAAGGGTTTTATCAAAGGCAAGGAATCGACTATGAGGAGACTTTCTCACCTGTTGCCATGCTTAAATCAATTAGGATTCTATTAGTAATAGTTGTATACTATGATTATGAGATTTGGCTGATGGATGTCAAAATAGCTTTTCTCAATGGATACATTGAAGAAAACATGTTCATGGAACAACCTAGGGGTTTTGAATCCCAAGATGGTTCCAAGGAATGCAAGCTAAAGCGATCCATTTATGGGTTGAAACAAGCTTCGAGGAGTTGGAACATCCGTTTTGATGAAGCCATTAAGTCATTTGGTTTTATCAAAAATGAGGATGAGCCATGTGTATATAAGAAGGTTAGTGATAGTGCTGTCACTTTCCTTGTCTTATATGTGGATGACATTTTGTTGATGGGTAATGACACAGGCATGTTGACAACTGTAAAGGTATGGTTGTCAAATACATTCTCCATGAAAGACTTAGGGGAGGCAACCTATATTCTTGGGATTCGCATCTATAAAGATAGAGCGAAAAGAATAATTGGTTTATCCCAAAGTCTATACTTAGAAAAGGTGTTAAAGAGGTTTAACATGCTTGATTCCAAGAGAGGATTGTTATCAGTGAGACATAGTATCCACCTTTTAAAGATATGTCTCCAAAGACACCTAAAGAAAGAGATAAAATGGCTAGAATTCCATATGCTTCGGGTATTGGAAGTTTGATGTATGCAATGTTATGTACTAGGCTGGATATCGCATATGCTATTAGTTTGACTAGCAGGTATCAATCCAATCCATGTTTGGAACACTGGATAGCTGTCAAGAATATCCTTAAGTGCTTGGGAAGAACTAAGGATTTATTCTTGATTTATGGAGGAGGAGACTTGCAATTAGATGGTTATATTGATTCTGATTTCCAATCAGATATCAATGTTAGAAAGTCTACCTCGGGGTATGTGTTCATTTGTAATGGAGGTGCAGTCAGTTGGAAGAGTTCCAAACAGAGTATGACTGCAGATTTCACTATCGAGGCTGAGTATATTGCTGCATCAGATGCTGCAAAGGAAGCTGTTTGGATAAAAAAGTTTGTGATAGAACTTGCAGTAGTTCCTTCCATTGAGTCAACAGTTCCACTTCACTGTGATAACAATGGAGCAGTCATACAGGGTAAGGAACCCCGGTCTCACCAAAAATCCAAACACATAAAAATACGCTACCACATTATCAGAGAAATAGTTGGACGAGGCGATGTAGCCATGCAGAAAATAGCATCAGCTGAAAATCCAGCTGATCCATTCACTAAGCCTATGTCACATACTCAGCTAGACAGACATCTTGAGAAGATGGGTCTAAGATATTGTAATGAATAGCTCTAGTGCTAGTGGGAGATTGTTAGTAGTATGCCCTAGAGCATATCATTTAGTATGTATCTTCTACACGTTTTTATTAATAAAAGGCATTTTCACTTTTCCATTTACATAATATATTTATATGTAATAGAAAAGGTCCATTGATATTTTGTTAGAAATTCTATTCTTAAGTTGTTAAGAATATGAGTGACAGTATTTCTAGCACAAGGTATCATAAATAGGTTCACAATCGAGGATACTTCACAATAAGGACATGACTTATCCAGAATGATTGTAATAATATTTGTTCCCAAGTTATTTATATGAGATGTAAATAAGATGGAATGGTGAGTCTCATACCATATGACAAACATGATAGGCACTTATACATGATAAGTAGGTTGAACCAATGACATTTATGACAAGCACATGGAGTTTACTCTTGTCAATGTATTGTCATAAATCATATCAGTGCATATAATCTTTAGACCTGAGATAGCACAGTTATCTTGTATATAGGTGGTTTGAGTTTGATACTGCTTTCATACTTGTACTGTGTACGGGTATATGGGCAAGTGTTGGCTCCTACTAGTTGTATATGGAGGTAGGTGTTGATCAAGATAGAATATGTTCCTCTAAGTAAATAGGTATAAAATCCTATGTTCATTTAATTGTTCTTGATGTTTCAAGTTTCTGGCTAGAATAGATAGATTTAATCAGAAAAGAGTTTCTGATGAGAAAATCTTTTAATCAAGAACTGGAATTAAAAGAGAACATAATATTTATAGCAAATGGGGTTTGACATAAACTATGACTCCAGCTTGAGTTGGGATTTTATAACAGAGAGATTCTAGTGCATGGTAACATATGATTATAGGTTCATTTAAGGTAAACCTTATTACTAATTGGGTGGCCATGACATGTTATGTTAGGTGTTAACCATGGTCTATGAGGTGCATAAAATGATTTAGAGAAATCATTTATGGTAAGAAAGAATTCTGATGATATTAAGAGTTAATATCATGTCTCATTGCCAATTAATGATGAGCTTAGTAAGTCACACACATACACAAGTAATCACCAAATTAAATATGATTTAATTAATTAATTAAAGAGTTTCATTGATTAATTAAATAGGTTTGGTTTGCAATTAGATTGCAAAGTTCCTAGCATGGCTTAAAACCAAATCTAGGTTATTGAATGTATAGTATAGTTAAATTTATATTTAAAGTGTTTAAACATGAATTTAATTAATGAGAAATTAATTAATATAGATTAATTAATTAATTAATATTTGATATAAATTGATTAGAAGAAGAGAAATAATTATTTTGGGTTGAGAACTCAAAATTAAGACACAAGGGTATTTTGGTCATTTCACAGGGTGACATGTGACACCATGAGATGGTGACACATGGCGCTACACATAAGCTTACCAAATGTCTTTTAATAATGTAAGATGATTAAAGTCAAGATTAAATATTAGTTTGACACTTGGCACAATGTGATTGGGTCAATTAAAACCTAGAGCCAATCAGAAGGTGACATATGGCAAGGGTTTTAAGTGGTGACCTAGCTATATAAGTGTAAGGATGAAAGAACAAAATACACAAGTTGCCATTCTCTCTTTGTGTCGCCACCCTTGGCTACCCTCTCCCCTCTTCTTCTTCATCTCTCATCAATTCAAAGAGATTAGCAAACAATCTTTTGAATTAAAAATGCTAGAAATTGTTTCTAGTGTCCTGTTTATATCTGTAATCTCTCAAAAGGCAAAACTTGATTTTCTAATTCATAAAAAAAGCTTTAGAAGCTGTTCAAGGGCTGCTATAGGTGATCTTGGTGTGGACAAGCTAGAGGGACAACATTTGGTGTCCTAAAGATGCATGCCAAAAGTGCCAAACACATTACAGTGCATTAAAAGGTTAGTGCACTTATTCTTGATCTAATCTAGGGTTCTAATGAATTAATTTGTTAATTCTAAAATCTTAAATGTCAAATGTAGATCCAAAAATATATTAAAAGAGTTTTAATATGCTGTTTATCATTGAAATCAAATAGATAAAAATAAATATTGCACGATGCCTGTGACCCTAGAAGAAAAATTTTGAATTTCAATGATCTAAACTTGTGTTTTTCATGCTTCCACTCCTTCACCACCATGGGTCTTGCACATGTCTCATAAGGGCAGGGAGGGTGAGAATTCCTAGACGTCTGCTGACTAGACCATGGGGGTCTCTACCGACCTTTCACCTCTGCCTGATCCCCTAAATTTCTTTCTTTTTCCAGTATTGCCACTGGAACTTTGAGCCACTGCCTTTCCACTTTTCTCTTTTTTTGATTTCTCTGTCTTCTCTATTTTCTCTTTCACTGGTGCCCCTTCTGACTCAATTCTTTCTAGCTCAAGTGCTTGAGAGATGAGCTTAGAGAAGTTGTTATGTTTGAATCCAACCACTTGCATCCTTAGACTGGGTTTCAAGCTGGTTTCAAACCTCTTACATCTTTCTCTACTGGTAGATAGGAGACTCCCTGCATAGTGGCTTAAGCGGGAGAACTCCCTTTCATACTCTACCACAGACCGATTCCCTTGCTTTAGACTTAAAAATTCTTGTAGCTTCTAGTCCACATATGCATCTAGGATATATTTCTGTTTGAACTCTCTAATGAAGTCATCCCAGGTCAATATTGGAGATTCCACCAAGCTGTGGGGAATGGTCTTCCACCAGTCGTACGCATCCCCTTGTAGTAGTGACACTGAATATTCAAATTTTAATTCATCCGGCGGGCAGTTGTCTTGAATACTGGCCCATTCTCTCCAAAGAACTTCTCCGCTCTAGAGGATCTATCAGACTTTGAATTCTGTAGCCCCATATTTCAGTAGTTTATCATACTGCCTGGCTGGAGCCTTAGGTTGCACCACTAGTGTCTGGAGTGAAGCTTGAGCAGGCATACTTCCAGCTATTTGATGGAACTTCGCAGCCATCTGCTGGGCAAATTGTGCAGGAAACTATGGCATTTATGGGGCCGGTGCCACTGAACCACTGATATTTTAAAGAGCTGGGGCTTCTCCTTGTGCCTCAACCTCTACAGATTGCTCAACTGAGCGATCCCCTTCTTCCATTTTAAATCTGGGGGTAGGATATCTCCTGAACAAATAATACAAGGAGATTTCTCTCCGTTAGTTCAGATTTCTAATGTAATGCACTGTATATAACAAATAAGGAAATTGAGTAGTTATTCTTATCAAAGAAATAGACAAATTCACAAGTCAAAATATACTTTAAAAATTTATTCTGATACTACTAAAACATGTCACACCTTACCCCTTTGTAAGGCATAACATGATCTCATAGTATACCTAATGAATTACCGACTCCGTCTACCGATAACCCATTAAATACACTACAAGGGATTTTAAAACAATTTTCTTACTTTTTGAAAGTGGTGAGCTTTTCTAGCAGGTATTAAAAATATTTACTTGAAGTTTAAAGATTTGATAAAATTTTTGTCACACCTTACCCCTCTGTAAGGCATAACATTATCCCGTAGAATACCTAATGAACTACCGAACTTCACCTACTGATAACTCATTAAATACCCTACAAAGGATTTTAAAACAATTTTCTTATTTTTGGTAAGTGGTGAGCATTTCCTAATAGGTATTTAAAACATTTAATTGAAATTAGAAACTAGTTAAAACTTTTGGCCCATTTTATTTTCTCAAATTTTATAAAAATTTTGACAGAGTTCCGTTTATATATTGAGAAAACAGTTCTTCAAATACCTGTAAAAAAACACTTCTAAAAATGCTCCTCAACAACTACTTCAATTTCACAATCAAACTCAATCCATTTCAACAACTCCAGAATCATTTCAATCAATTTCTCAGTCCAAAATTCAATAATCCTCAAAATACTAGCAATACATTTCATTCAAATTAAATAAAATAGTTCCACTCATATTTCATTAGAGACAAACAATTTATATATACATCACTACAAAATTTACATCATAGGAAATTCACACTAAATTTTTATTACAAAATTCATACAAATTTTGTACAAGCTGCTCAAGACCGAATTTACATGTCCATATATTTATGTCCAATACATACATCAAAAGAAATATATATATTCAGGGTATAAATTATACCCGATAACTTTAAGCTGATAGATCCTCAATCCTCAGCAGCTCAATCTGCTGCTCCTCTAGTCTCTAAATCTGTGATAGCAATAACAGCCATCGCTGAGTACTAGGACTCAGTGGTGCACAACATACTAAATAATCTTTATGCAGAATTTAAATCACATTTATTCAAAAATTAAACTGAATATGAGAGTTAAACACAAAACATGAATTATGAGATTTTATTCCAAACAATTTCATTTCGAAGGATCAAAACACATTTCATAAAACCCACAGTTATATCATGCCATTCGAAACAAATATAATCTCAATAGCCAAAGGCTAAGGAGAATCACATCACAAGGCTAGCTAGCTCAAATATATGGATATCCATTCAAATCCTCTTCTACTGGCACACCTCAACACTTCTCCAGAGAATGAATCAAAATTCGAAACTAATTACCCCCACTAGTCATGCTAGTGAGGTGTTTAAATATATGGTCATGACACTGTGGTTTCAAAACTTATCTTAACAATTTGCTAAACATTGCTATTTCAAATATACATAATAACTTTCACAATTTAAATCAATGCATCATAAATAATGTCACAAATAAACTTTCAACAATTCAAAACAAAAGTAAAATACATATTTCATTCACTTTATCAATGAATTTTAAAGCATAGTGATGTTGTGCACAAACCTTAAGCGAGTCGCCTCTTGGCCTTAACTCGGTTCCTCGGGTTTTTTTCCGGTATTCTTTTCAACTAAAACACATAATATTACAGTGTTTCAGTACCATAACTTAGCATAAATCCAAAAATAAATTTAACTTCACTTTTACCTAGCTCTAACGTGCTAAACTCGACGTTCTTTAAATTTAGTGTTTTGGGGTTACTATTCACTACACTATTCAAGTCAAATTGTTGACTTTTTAAAGCTTAATAGGTATGGGAATTCCAACTTCACCCACATACCACATTTTGGTCACTAAATTTATTGGTTTTAGTTGTTTACTTAAATTCTAAGTCTTTTAGGCAAATTTGATAAATTTTCAGTTTTGGTGTCTAAGGTTGCATTTTTCATTGGTCACTTTACTGTTAGAATTTGGCAAAACTTTCTTCAAAGAAAATGTTCCCTATTATCTTAAGTTTATTCTCCTTTTTGAATCACTCCAATTAGAGTTTTGTAGCTCAAGTTATAGGCATTTGAACCATGGCTACCGGATTAGACTCAACCCAGATTTTCTGGGCAATTTTTGGTTCTGGCAGTTTTAGGTCACCAATTTTGGGTGGCCAAATGACTTGGTTAACGGCATAATTTGGGTTGGTGTTCTTCATGAAAGTTTTAGGTATATACCTCAACTATCCACTGGTCAAATTTCAGGTCATTTATACCTGCCTAGCTCAAGTTATGGCCAAATGAACAAACATTGATCATTTGGTCATTTTGCACAGGACAGACTGTGATTTTCCAAGTTTGGTCAATTTGTTCACTAGGTTTTGGTCACTTTTTGGGCATGCTTCCTAAATGAAAATTGTGTCATTTAGTGTCTATTTTCATTCCCAATTGGTCTCATACCAATTGGGCTTGTAAAATTTCATTTTTGTTCCCTCAAAAATAACTTGGTCATGCTACCAGCAGCATGACCACACTCAATCCGAATTTGGTTTTGATTCAAACACTCCTAACACACCTCATTAGGTCACAATTGACCATTTCTCTCCTTAAACTAGGTCAAGGACATCATTTACAAATTTCTTACATTTTTTTCTCTAAACCCTAATGTCCAAAACCCTAATTCACACTAATTGTTGCATTTAACCAATTTAATGCTTTTAACTATAATCATTCACCTAATGGAGGTCCATAAACTGATTCAAATCCATCAAACCATACAAATATACTCCCATACACCTACTGGCCGAAATTCAGTTTGGTCCTCCACACATGTTTTTATTTCAGCTCATTAGTTTCTAAGTTCATTTAAGTAACTAAACATGCATTTAAAGTAGGAAATTGAAAGTTAGCATACTAACCTTTCTTAGAACTTCAAATCTCTATCTTTTGTATTTCTTTCCTCTTTCAATCTTCTTCTCTAGTGACTAAAACTAGTTCTAATGAGGTTTCTATGAAAGTTATTAAGGTTTAATGAAGAATTGTAAGCTTGAGTGCAAGCTTTAATGGAGGATATCCATGGGGAAGTAAGGGAAGGGTTTCGGCTTGGGTTGGGAGAGAAGATGAGGGAAATTTTTTTTCTTTATTTTATTTTTGTCTTACTCAATAGATATTTAACTTTGTCAAATTTGGCAGGAAATTAAAAATCAATTGTGACATCATTTTGATGTCATAAAGTGATGTAATTTGCTTTTTCTTTTCTTTTCTTTTCTTTTTCTCATTTATCTATTAGTTCTTTAATTTAATTCTCGACTCTGAAGTTTTCTTTTCTCCGATTTTATTTGACAGTTAGGTCAGGAGTCAGCTCTCGGAGTCAATTGACTAAATTGCCCCTCGCCAGTTCAACCCGGTTTGTAAATAATTCAATATTTCTTCTGGCTCCCTGACCTAATTATTTGACTGGCTTAATAATTCTTTTTCGTGATTTTCTCTTTTTCACTGTGTTCGTAAGGGTCTTAAGGACCACGGCGTCATAATTTACAGTTCGAAGTTTGAGTTTAAATCGACTTCACAGTCGTACCCGAGAATGTCACCCGTCACTGTGACTCTTGGCTCATTTAACTTCTTATGTTATGTTTTTCTTGTTTATACTTAAGTAATTGGCAATTACTAATTATTTGGGTTTATGGCTTATCTAGTTGTCTAAAGTATGGTTCTAATCCCTTTAATTGTCCGGGCCGACACTGGTCACCGAAACAGTGAAATATACCAGGCTATACAAATAGGGGTGTTACAATTTTTGTCCATTTTGATTTTTTCACAAATTTTGGAAAAATTTCGGCAGAGTACCGGCTGTATTTGAGAAAACAAAAAATTTTAACTGTAGAAAACACTTCCAATATAACACTTTATCAAATCATAACCACCATTATAACTCAAATAAGCACAATTTCCTCCAAACTCCACAATTCAATCAATATTTCACAAATCAAAATATCAATTCAATTATTTCCAAAAATAGTAATAATTAATTTCATACATATTGCATTAAAGAAAAATTAATTTACATTTATCAGTCCAAAAATTACATCAGAAAATCCAAAATAATATTATTACAAAATCTGTACAACTTCTCATGACCAATTTACAAATGTACATACAATCAATTACATCAAAAAAAACATGTACAATCAGGGTATAAAATTATACCTGACAAAAGGTCCAGAAGTAGCTCTGAAATCCTCAGTAGTTTGCTCCACTGCTCTACTCGTCTCTCTATCTGCGACAGTAATAAACAGTCATCGCTAAGTACTATGACTCAGTGGTGCACAACATACTAAAATAATACAATTAAATTTCCAACAATTTAAGTCAAAAGCATAATAGTTATTTCATTCACAAATTTGTAATAAAAATAAATCACAATTTATTCATTAAAACAAATTGTCAAGAGAATTTATCGAAAAATTTTATGTTGTGCACAAACCTTGTGCGAGTTGCCTCTAGGCCTTGACTCGATGTCTTGGGTTCTTTCTTGGTATTCTTTTCAATTGAAACACACAATTTTACAGTGTTTCAGTATCATAACATATAATAAATTCAATAATAAATTCACAATTACTTATGTCTAGCTCTAATACACTTAATTTGACGTTCTTTGAATTTTGCATTTTGGGGTTACTATTCACGTTACTATTTAAGTTAAATTGTTGACTTTCTTATGCTTAATAGGTATGAAAATTTCAATTTCACTCACATACCACATTTTGGTTGCTTAATTTGTTGATTTTGGTTGCCCCTTCAATTTTTAGGTCTCCTGGCATGATGTAGTGCTATGTCATACCTTTGGGTTGGTGTTCTTCATGAAAGTTGTAGTGCTATGTCATACCTTTCCAATGCCACAAAAATCAAGTTATTTAGACCTGTATAGCCCAAGTCACTGTTCATTTGGTCATTTTGGTACAGTGGCAATGCAGTCCACCCGGGTTTGACCTAATTGTTCACTATGTTAATGTCATTTTTCTGGGCATGGTTCCTGAATGAAAAATGGGCCATTATGTGTCTATTTTCATTCCCAATTGGCTTCACAATAATTGGGTTAGTAAATTTTCAGTTTTAGTCCCTGAAAGAGACCTAGGTCAAGCTGCTAGAATAGTGACCCTAACCAATCCGAATTGCACTTGGTTTATACTAGTACAAACATACTACAAATGGTCCCAATTGACCATTTCTCACTTCAATTAGGGTCATTTGCACCAATTGACCATTTCCCCAATTTTTCCCCAATCTTCAAGATGCTTAAGAATGCTAATTACACAATTGTGCAATCTAATGCAATTAAAGTTTATAATCATTGTCTACATGCTTAATTCAACCTAATTAACCATTCAAGTTCATCAAAATCTTGCAAATCAAGTCCACCCCTATAGCTGGCCGAAATTTCTATTTGGTCCTTCCATGATAGTTTTTGTTTGAATTTAAGTTCAATTCTAGGTTAACTTAACTAAGAATATGAAAATTTAACAAAAGATGTCAAGTTTAAGTACTAACCTTTGTTTGATTTCTACTTCTTCAATTTCTTCCTTTTTCTTCCTTTCTTTCCTTCCTTAAACTTCTTCTCAAGTGAAGATAATAAGCTTTTATGAGGTAATTGTGGGGGAAATTAGGGTTAAATGAGGGAAATCAAGCTTAGGGCATGCTTTAATGGAGGTTTGTTAATGGAGGGGAGATAGTACAACATTTCATATGACGAACTTGGTGCCAAATTATGAACTTAACCCAATCAAATTGTTAGCCAAAGTTAAGTCACTAAAGTTGCTAGAATCAGCCCCTCGTGAACAGTAATCACTCTTTTGGTTATAACTTTTGCTACGTAACTCCAAATGAGGTGATTCAAAAAGGAAACTAAAGATGAGACCTAGAGGGACAATGTTCATGAAGAACACCCCACCAAATTATGATGGGAACTAGGTAAGAATTGGGTTCAAAGATTAGGACAATAATATGTCTAAAAGTTAAAACACGAAAATTGCCAATATAACTTAGGGAGACATTAGACATTATGAAATGAGTTTTGGCAATAATTGGGATGAGTTTTAAAACATTCTACTTGTGTATTTTCAGTAGAAAATGAAGTTGGGACGGACAACGAGAAGTAAGTAACGACAAAGGAGATTATTGAAGGTTTGTGCACAACTAATCTTTTTTTTCTTTTTAAACTTGTAAATTGTTTGGAATGTGTATATTTGAATGAGTTTGCTTTTAACGAGTTTACTTTGAATGAAATATGATTTTTCTCTTGCATTTGAGAAATTTGGGTGTTGCCACCTCTATATGGATTTTATGATGATTTGAATATGTTTATTGTTTTGCAAATGTGATTATTGATTTAGAAACTCTTGAAAATTATTTTGAAACCACAATTAGCCTGGCAGTCCCTTCGAAACTCCCCAGTAGTAATGGCTACTTAGGGTTTGATATTTGATCTGATTATGTCCCCCCATTAATAACGATTAGTGGGGTGAGACTACATGAGTACTCATTAGCTAGTTAGCCCTTCCCTCATTAATAACGGTTAGTGAGGTTGAGATTGCTTTATCATGGTGTACAACATGGCATTGATCGTGAAATTTTATGTCATGGTCTAAACTGTGTGTTGATGTTGGCAACACTTATGCTTTGTGAATGGTGATTTGTAAAGTATGATTTCTCATTCGAAATGTGATTTCAACAAATGATTCTTATGGACTCAGAAAGTTTTGTAATGCTATCATGATTATGCAAATATATGATTTCTTGCATTTTGACAAGTTGTGCTTTACCTTAAGTTTTAAAGTTTTTAGTTGTGCACCACTGAGTGATATACTCAGCGATAGCTTATTTATGCTGTCGCAGGTAAGGAGAAGGTTGCCCAGTGAGAGACTTAAAAGCAGCATTTTGATTTTGATTGTGGGCATATATCGTAGGTATACCCCTGTAATTTTCTTTTGATGTATTTTGTACCTATATGTATGGATGTATGGATATTGAGCAGTTTGTATTTAAAAGCATTACATTGCTATCACATTTTGAGTTTGTAACTATTTTTATTTTATTTTGAGACTTATGGAAATATAACTTTTGTAATATTTAGTCTATCATTATTTCCACTGAATGTTTATATTGAATTTTAACTATTCCCATACAATTTTCTGCAAAAGAATTGATAAGATAAAAAGCTATGATTTGTTTAAAATCCCTTGTAGCATAATTAATGGGTTATTGGTAGGTGTAGTTCCGTAATTCATTAGGTATGCTACGGGAACATGTCATACCTTACAAACATAATTGATTAATTGAATTAATTAATTTAGTTTGCAATTAGATTGCAAAGTCCCTAGCATGACTTAAAACTAAATTTATCAATGGAAGTATTCAAGTTAATATTTAAAGTGTTTAAATATAAACTTGAAAATTAACATAAAGAAAAAGTTGAACTTTGACTTATCAAAGTTTGACCATTTTGACTTGGTCAAACTTGGGAGAAAATTAATTAATTAATGGTTAATCAAATAATTAATTGGCATGATTAATGTTCATTAATCTAATTTTAATCTCTTGATTAATATTAAGCTTTGATAAGTGGTTCAATGAGATTGAGATAACATTTTTTATTAGCCAATCAAAGATAAACACTTGTTAGCTTAATTCATAAAAAAAATTGAGGTATAAATATGTAACGCCCTTACTTTAGGTAGTCCATACATTCTACTGTTTCGATGACTAATGTCTGTTCAGACAGCTAGGATATCTAGAACTATACTTAAACTAGAGTGAGGAGTCATAAAAAGGATAAGTAAAGATCCAGAAAAATTAAAGAAAAATAAAAGAAGTGAAGTGAAACTCGGTTAAATGAGCCGGGGCTACGACGATTGGTGATGGGAAGCGACTGTGAAGACATTTGCTAACCCCAGACTCGTGAGGAACCTTAGGAAATAATTTTTGAGACTTCATTGGAGGTTTTATGAGGTATAAATGACATTAAAAATGTCAAAGAAAATTTAAGAAAATTTGTTAATTGGTACAAATAAAAATAACCCGATAAGCATAATGAAGGGTATTTTGGTCATTTCAACCCCAAAGTTGAATTTTGACCTAAATGTCAATTAAAATGAGAGAGATTAAAATACATAAAATAAATTTTAAACATGAATTTATGTAATGGAAAAAGAGAAAAGAAAAGGAAAAGAAAGAAATAAAAATTAAATTGAATTATGGTGCAAGCATGACATAAGGATGACACAATTAAAATTTTGCGCTAATTAAAATTAGAAAAAACACATATAAAATAGACAAATTTAATTAAACCATTCTTATCAACTTGTTCCATTTTCTTCTTCTTCAAGATGTTGGCCGAACCACTCCCTTCCAAACACCTTCCACCATTGATTCTCTCTTCAAGCTCAACTTTCCTTGATATCTCACTATATTTCCCCTAGTTATTTTCATTAAAACTTGATATTTAACCTAGCTAGAGAGATTAAAAGCAAAAGCAAGATAAGAACTTGAAGTTAGGGAAGCTTGGAAATCCTTCAATCAAGGTTAGTGGAAAATACAACATTTTCCTTTCTTTAAGCATTATTAGCTCATTGAATTGAGTTGAAATTTCATGAAATTGAAAGAAGATGATGAGGGTATGAAAACCCTATATTTTGGCAGCCATGGGGAAATTAGGTTTTAGTGGTTTTTTATTATCCTAAACTTGCTTAGAGATAGTACTAAATGTGTATATGTTAATTTGGTATGAGTTAGTATGAGTTTACATGAATGATGATTATGGGAGTTAGGGTTTTCCATGAAATTTGGGAATTTTGTGTTGTGACTTGAAATTGATGATGTTGAGACCAATTTTTGACTATTTGAAGTGCCATAAATGTGAATTGAAGTTTGAAAGTTGGGTGGAATTGAAAATTTGGAGTGTTTTTTTCATGTAGGATTTCTGGACCTATGAGTCTAGTATGTTTAGACAGCCATAAATTGAATTATATTGCTCTAATTGGTGTGAAACCAATTGGATATGAAACCTAGAACAATTTGCCACATTTTTCATGAAGAGATCATGGCCAAAAACTGAGCTTAACCTGACCTAAAATTGGCTTGAATCCGGGTAACCAAAATCTAGACCTGGAAAAATAACCATATGAACAGTAATTGTTCAATTGGCATAACTCCCTCTAGGAAGGTCAGAATGACCTGATTTTTATACCATTGGAAAGTTTAGACATAGGAGCACAACTTTCATGAAGAACACAGAACTCAGATCTGCCTCTAACCAAATCAAATTGCTAGCAAAATTTTGGCCAACAAAACTATCCAGAACCAAACTATCCAGAATTTCTAGACTTAGGCTCACCCGACCAGTTTTGGAAAAAATGCCATAACTTGGTCCAAAAAATTGCAAATTCAATGAAACTAATGCCAAAATTTCCATAGGACATAAATATATAATATTGGTATTTTGACCAAAATCCAGAAACTAAGGGAACTAGGTCAATTGGCTAGGTTAATTTAGCATGTAAATTCTAGAAATTGCCTAAGTGACCACTTGACCCCAGAACAGTATTTATAGCATATCTTCCATTAGAAAAATCTAATTGGGATGAGCCAAACTATTCTGGAAACCTAAGAGATAGGGCTCCAACTTTGATTTAGAAACTTGCCTCAAATTTAGAGTGTAAGAACCCTAAGATGGGAGTCAAATCTACTGACCTTAACCTGGAATCTTGTAGACACAGGGTACCTGAGTCTAGGCCAGTTAATTGGCTATAACTAATTCTACAAAACTTGAAAAATTGTAATTCAAAATTTTGAGTGATCATGAGACAGAGGGTAACAACTTCTGTAAGGAACATTAGGCCTAAAAGTGGCTGTAACATGTCCAAATAATTAGGGAAAAATTAACTCCAGAATCTGCCTGGTTCTAGAATTAGAGTGAGTTAAGGAATCAGTTATGGTAATTTTACCATAACTTGAGTTCTAAAACTTCAAAGGACATGAATTATAAAGGAAAACAAAGATAAGACATAGAGGAATAGCTTCTATGAAGGAAATGTGGCTAAACAGTGGCCCCATCTTAACCAATTTGCTAGATGAATTTAGGATACCAAATCTGGATCTTGAGAAAGGTTTATAAAATGACTTGGCATATGACATGGAATGAACTAAAATAATTTGGTAAACATAAGAATAACATGAATAGGCATGTAGTGGCATGAAAATGCCATGGAAACGTAATTACTACATACTATGAAATTATAAATACTTAATAATTCTATTTTGCCTAAAGTACACCTAGATTTATTTGTATAACATGGATCGATTGGTATACCAATTAGGGACTGCAGATTGCTGTACTGCCCACATGAATGATCATTAACAGATAACATATGTCTGAGATGATTGTTCTACTGGCTTTATGCTTGCCCATTGGCCACAGTGCCTATTATCATTACTGGCTTTATGCCTGCCCGCTGGCCTAGTGCCTGACATGACTGTGGTATACTTGATAGACATATGGATGTCTAACTAGTATACTCCCATATATCCAGTCTTTATAGTCTGTCATAGGTTACTTGGGCACAGATATGTGTAATACACTTTAAATTTAAATAAGTACATGAAGAGAGTACTAATATGGGTATAATAAGATTGAATATGTAATATATGAATAAAAAGATCCTGATAAATTGTTTGCTCCCAAAGTTTTATAAATATGTAATTACTTCAAAAATTTAGTAAAATTTTAAATGGAATAATTATTTCAATTATTAGTTTTTTTTTTAATTATTGCACCATTAAGCAGAAATGCTTAGTGTGATGGATTGTTTCCTCGCGTAGGTACAGGAGATCACCAGCAGCAACAGCAGTAGCAGTAGAGCGCAGATAGAGAGTGATCAAATCTACTAGAGTGCTGGTCACCTCATCAGTCATTTTAGTAGGGCTCATATATATATATATTGCATTTTGATTATTGTACATAAGTAAATGTTGTAAATTGTTTTGGGACATGTAATTAAATTTTTGGATTATATTTAATTTGTACATTATTGTATGTAAATATTATATCAATGAAGTGAAATTTATTTCTTAAAAATTGATGTAAGCAATGGGAAATGATGTGATGAATGGATATATGAAATGGATATAAATTGTTTTTAAAAGGTAAATAAGAAAACCCGCCATGTACTAATAAAATAGAGTAGACTCTATCTGGGTCTCTATAAAAATGAAATGGGATAAAAAAAAATTTCTACACGTAAGATAATATAATTAAATAGACATTAAATTACTATTGTACATGACAAGATAGGATAGGGTGCTCCAACACCGAATGTAGCACACCTTGCTCGACTACACTGTAGATGGGTGAGGGGTGTTACAAAATGAATGAGATAAGAAGAAATTGAATAAGGTATTCTGCTTCCCATCCATGAGCCAACCACTTATCCCTGCCTTTCTCTATAGTTTCATCTTCATCCTTGAAACAAAATTCAAGAACACCAAGTGTTGTTGCTCTTGAATCTCAAGTGAGAAAGTGTTTCTCATAAATTCTATAAGAGAAAAACTCAAAACAACATAGTCTTCCTCTCTTCCTATTGTTAGCCGAACCATAAAGAGGCTAAGGAAGAAATTTTGAGTTGATTAAAGAGCTTTGATCGTGAAGCTTATGTGGACAAGCTAGAGGGCTAGCAATTGGTGGCCTAGCTTCTCGGATAAGGTGTTAAGAATTTGATTCTGCACCTATTTGGTAAGAAATTCTCCAAAACCCTAACTTGTTAATTTTGGGAAAAATGTATCCTAATGGCAATTAAGCTTAATTAGCATTTAAAACATGATTTAGTATGATTAAATGATGTGTTTCTCAATAGCTTAATGTGGTTGCATGATGCATGAAAACCTTAGTTATGAAAAATTTTAAATTGCTAATACTTGCACATATTGATGAATTATTCTTATAATTGGTGTAGTTCCTCTTTCAATTGGTATCAGAGCCACCCTAATTTGCCATTAGGAAACATAAATTCATGTTATAGGTAGTTTAGGACATTTACAAGTTGCATGAGATGCAATTGGAAGTGAGTAAAACTCAAAGGAAAATTTTTGAAATCAAACCAGCCAAGGTGAAACCATGTCTGGGTTTGGCTCGGCCAAAATTAGGAATTCTGTAAATAATTTTATCTTTTTTAGTTAGCTTATTTAATGGTCTTGAACATGCATATGATGATGTTTAAAACTATTAGATACTAAGAAAATCATAAATTTTGAGTGAAGCACCATTATGCCAAGGTGAAAGGAAAATTTTTGAAATCAAACCAACCATGGTGAAACCATGTCTGGGTTTGGCTCGGCCAAAATTAGGAATTCTGCAAATAATTTTATCTTCTTGAGTTAGCTTGTTTAATGGTCTTGAACATGCATATGCTGATGTTTAAAACTACTAGATACTAAGAAAAATCATAAATTTTGAGTGAAGCACCATTATGCCAAGGTGGAAAGTCCATAAGGCTATTAATGTGATCAAGGTATTTTCTCAACTTGTATAAATTTTCTTGGTAATTAAAATATTTAATACATGTCCCAAAACCAAATATAACATGATTATGAATGTGATTCATAGGTGATTAGATTTAATTTTGAATATGTGATATTTAGAATTAAATGTATATTCATGTGATGAATGTATGGATGTTGGCATGAAGGGTGATCATGGACTTTAGGAGACTAATGTGATTGTGCTTCTAATCTTTTCTTTGGATATGTAATAATTATTTTAATTCTTATAAGGGCTATATCATAAGTTGTTGTGATAGGTTTCTTAGATTGTAATTTATTTATTTGAGTTTGCATACTCAATTTCATTGTAATTTCACTTTGGTATGCTAAAGATATGAGGTGTAATTTGCTTGGTGGTCTTACAAGAAGAAATGGAACTTGATACATTGGTCGAGATCAATGGGAGCACAACACTTCAAGGGTTGAAGAATTATGAGCAAGCTGCAAATAGATGAATGTGACCTAGGATGCCCTAAATTCAATCTTTGTGGGTAGGTTTGAATTCCTATAGAATAGTCCATGATTATGCCTCTTACATTACCATTGTATGAATGTATGTATGTTTGATATATATATATATATATATATATATATATATATATATATATATATATATATATTCATGATGTGTATGTGATATACATAAAAATGGTTAATGTGCAAAGTGAGACTGACTAGTAATTACGTCAGCCAAGAAAATCTTCCAATAAAATGATTAAGTTGATAATGGTGTAATTTAGGAAATTGTATCATAGCCCTCCTGTTAGTAGTATGCCCTAGAGCATATCATTTAGTATGTATCTTGTACATGTTTTATTAATAAAAGCCATTTTCACTTTTTCATTTACATAATATATTTATGTGTAATAGAAAAGGTCCATTGATATTTTGTTAGAAATTCTATTCTTAAGTTGTTAAGAATATGAGTGACAATATTTCTAGCACAAAGTATCATAAATAGGTTCACAATCGAGGATACTTCACAATAAGGACATGACTTATCCAGAATGATTGTAATCATATTTGTTCTCAAGTTATTTATATGAGATGTAAATAAGATGGAATGGTGAGTCTCATGCCATATAACAAACATGATAGGCACTTATACATGATAAGTAGGTAGAACCAGTGACATTTATGACAAGCACATGGAGTTTACTCTTGTCAATGTATTGTCATAAATCATATTAGTTCATATAATCTTTAGACCTGAGATAGCACAGTTATCTTGTGTATAGGTGGTTTGAGTTTGATACTACTTTCATACTTGTACTGTGTATGGGTATATGGGCATCTGTTAGCTCCTACTAGTTATATATTGAGGTAGGTGTTGATCAAGATGGAATCTGTTCCTCTAAGTAAATAGGGACAAAATCCTATATTTATTTAATTGTTCTTGATGTTTCAAGTTCCTGGCCAGGACAGATAGATTTAATCAGAAAAAATTTTCTGACGAGAAAATCTTTTTAATCAAGAACCAGAATTAAAAGAGAACATAATATTCATAGCAAATGGGGTTTGACATAAACCATGACTCCAGCTCGATTTGGGATTTTGTAACAGAGAGATTCTAGTGCATGGTAACATATGATTATAGGTTCATTTAAAGTAAACCTTATTACTGATTGGATGGCCATGGCATGCTATGCTAGGTGTTAACCATGGTCTATGAGGTGCATAAAATGATTTAGAGAAATCATTTATTATAAGAAAGAGTTCTGATAATATTAAGAGTTGATATCATGTCTCATTGCCAATTAGTGATGAGCCTAGTAAGTCACATACATACACAAGTAATCACCAAATTAAATATGATTTAATTAATTAATTAAAGTATTTAATTGATTAATTAAATTGTTTTGGTTTGCAATTAGATTGCAAAGTCCCTAGCATGGCTTGAAACCAAATCTAGGTTATTGGATGTATAGTATAAGTTAAAATTTATATTTAAAGTGTTTAAAATATGAATTTAATTATGAGAAATTAATTAATAGAGACTAAATAATTAATTTATATTTGATATAAATTGATTAGAAGAAGAGAAATAATTATTTTGGATTGAGAACTCAAAATTAAGACACAGGGGTATTTTGGTCATTTCACAGGGTGACATGTGGCACCATGAAATGGTGACACATGGCACTACACATAAGCTTGCCATATGTTTTTTAATCATGTAAGATGATCAAAGTCAAGATTAAATATAGGTTTGACGCTTGGCACAATGTGATTGGGTCAATTAAACCTATAGCTAATCAAAAGGTGACATGTGGCAAGGGTTTTAAGTGATGACCTAGCTATATAAGTGTTCTTATGAAAGAGTAAATTGTGTGGTTGCTGTTCTTCTTTGGTGCCGCCACCCAAAGAACATCTCCCCTCTTTTCTTCTTCATCTCTCATCAATTCAAAGAGATTAGACAACAATCTCTTGAATTAAAAATTCTTGAAATCGTTTCTAGTGTCCTATTTAAATCTGTAATCTCTCAAAAGGCAAAACTTGATTTTCTAATTAATTGTAAAAGCTTTAAAAGCTGTTCAAGGGGCTGCCATTGGTGATCTTGGTGTGGACAAGCTAGAGGGACAATACCCGGTGTCCTAGGCACATCCCAAAGGTGCCAAACACACTGTAGTGCATAAAAAGGGTTAGTGCACTTATTCTTGATCTAATCTAGAGTTCTAATAAATTAATCTATTAATTCTAAAATCTTAAATGGCAAATGTAGATCCAAAAATATATTAAAAGAGTTTTAATATACTGTTTATCATCGAAATCAAATAGATAAAAATAAATCTTACATGATGCATGAGACCCAAGGTGAAAAATTTTTGAATTCAATAATCTAAACTTATGTTTTTCATGCTTCCGCTCCTTCAATTGGTATCAAAGCCACTATGTTTGCTATTTAGATTGTTTAATATATGATTTAATTGTGTGATTTGATCATGAGATGATTATTCATTGCTGGTTGCAAAAAGAAAAGGTGGCGGCATGAGGTTGATCACCATCAATGGTGCGCATCAATAGTCTCCAAAGTGGTGCGCATGGTTTGGCCTTGAAATATGCAATTGTTACATGTTCTAAGGTTCATCCTATGACTAATTAAAATGTTTAATTAGTTGTTTTAATCACACAATTAAATTTTGATTCAAATCTGATTTTTAAAAGTTATTTGAATATGATTCAAATCAGAATTTTTAAAGTTATTTGAATGTGATTCAAATCTGAATTTTAAAAGTTGTTTAGATGTGATTCAAATCTGTATTTTTAAAGTTGTTTGAATGTGATTCAAATCTGAATTTTAAAAGTTGTTTGAATGTGATTCAAATCTAAATTTTTAAAATAGCTTGAATGTGATTCATATCTAAATTTTTGAATTTGTTTGAATGTGATTCAAATCTGAATTTTTAAATTTGTTTGAATGTAATTCAAATCTGGATTTTTAAGTTGAATATGAGATATTCAATTTAATTTAAGTATGTATGTTTTATTTAATTGTTAAATAGTGATATGCATGATGGATGATCATGGACTATAAAAGACCAATGTGATTGGATTTATTTCTTTTATGTTTCTTTGGGTTGTAAATTAATTAGTTTATTTTAATTTATTTTGGGCATGTATTATAAAGGTTGTAATATTTTTGGATTGTAATTTCATTTATTTAGTTCTTGTAAATTCACCTTGGTATGCCAAAGATTACTATGTAATTGGATTGCAAGAAGATCAAGGAGGTCAAAAGCATTGGTAGGACCAGTGGATGGAATTCAAGATCAAGTGTTGATTATGTACTCCTTCAGCAACTCTTGTAATATGAATGAATGAAATACACCTAGGAATGCCCTGATTCAATTCTTGGTGGCTCAGAATTGAATCCCTTAGAAAAGTCCATGATCATACCATATTTATTTATTATCCATGAATGCATGAGATGTATGGGAATGTATGCAAGTATATGATATATGCTTGCTAATTGGATAATGTGCAAAGTGAGACCTTAATAGTAATTAGGACGACCACAAAATCTTCCAAACAAATGATTAAGTTGAAAATGGTATAATTAAAGCAATTATAACATAGGCCCTTCATTGAGGCAATTATTTTAAGAAATTTTAAATACTTGTATAAGTTGCAATTAATTTAAGAGATTTTCTTAAGAATAATTGTTAAGGATGAGATGTTGTATGTCACACCCTACCCCTCTGTAAGGCATGACATGATCTCGTAGTATACCTAATGAATTACCAACTTCGTCTACTGATAACCCATTAAATACACTACAAGGGATTTTAAAACATTTCTTACTTCTTTTTACAGTGGTGAGCACTATTTACAGGTGTTAAAAAAAAATTTTGAACTGAAGTGAAACAGCTAACACATTTGAAGAATAATAATTTCTGTAAAAATTTTGACAGAGTGCCATTTGTATTTTGAATAAAGAAGTTCTTCAAAAACCTGTAAAAAGCACTTCAAATATATTTCTCAATCTCAAACTTCAACAGTTAATCAACACAATATGTTTCTCAACTCAAATCCACAGTAATTTTTCAAAATTTCCAAAGGCTGAGATAAAAGAAATATAGTATAAATTTTACAAGCTAAAATAATTCACAATTTATTTTACAACTTCAATGTACAATTTTAGTTTACAACTGCTCAAAACCAAGAACACTATATACATACAGTGAACATACATTATAATATAAAATGCAAAATGTGATATACTCAATATATCCGATGATCTCTCACTGAAGCACTAGCAGCCTAGTCTGCTGCCCTGTCAGTCTGTCTACCTGCGACAGCAATGAAAAGCTATTCTGAGTAAAATTTACTCAGTGGTGCATAATAATAATTTGAAATGCGATATATAAATCTTTTATTGACAATTCACAAATCAAATAATTCACAATTTACAAAGTTCATATAACTCAAATTTGATCAAATAACTGAGTAACACAGTTTTGCCAATCGATAACACAATTTGATCAAATAACTGAATAACACAGTTTTGCCCATCAATAACACAAAAGTTGATCAAATGACTGAATAATACAGTTTTGCCAATCAATAACACAATTTGATCAAATAACTGAATAATACAGTTTTGCCAATCAATAACACCATTTGATCAAATAATTGAATAATACAGTGTTGCCAATCAATAACACAATTTAGGCCATGATACAATTTTTCCACACATGCCGTGTTGTACACCATGACAAGACACACTCACCCCAATAATCGAAATCAATGAGGGAGGAAGTTAGCTGAATAATGAGTACTCATCCACACTCACCTCAGACTGGCAAGTCAAAGAGGGAGGAACATAATCACACTCACCCCAAACTGATAAGTCAAAGGGGAAGGAATATAATCACACTCACCCCATAAATGGAGAAGGAAGATAGTAACAGTTTCATGCCAAGTGTGAATCAAAACAATTCCAAATCACAATATTTCATACAATTCCCAAATCACATTTTATCTCAAAATTTTCATTTGCAAAGTAGGCAACACAATAATTTCCAAATAAGATTCTCAAGGCTAAAACAATAAAAAATTATTCATAACTCATTTCTCCAAATAAATTTTTTGGTAAAAGCAGTGAATATAAAAAGTATTGTGCACAGACACAATTTAAAACTATAATATTCAAATAAATTTTTAAGTAGAAAATAAGAAATCAAAATTATTGTGCACAAACACAATTTAAAACAATAACATATGAATAATCATAATTTATTTCAATTGAAAAATTCAAAAGAAATAACTATTATGCACAAACCTCTGATATATGCCTCTTGGCTCTGACTCAGTGTTTCTTTCCCTTCCCTGAGTCTTTGCTAACTGAGAAACACAATTTAAAGTGTTTCAGTACTCATTTAAACTGTCTCTAACGATAATGCTTAATAATTAATTCATTGAGTTCTATTATTTCCATAGTCAACCTAAGATGTTGACCCTCGATGCAGTCTAGGTGAATTAGGTTTTAAGGTTACCAATCTGTCACATTTTATAGCCTTTTAGTGTTGGTACATGTTACCCAATTCATTTCCATGTATAGTGCATTTTATTACAATTTGTTGAATTTCGGTATACTAATTTTACCTAACCGGATGACCTAGTTCCCTCGATTTTCGGGTTTCAATCAAAACTGTAATGGCCCAGCCCACTAGTGATATTGCCCACTCTGGACTGAAGCCCTCACGGTTTTAAAACGCGTCACTAGGGGTTGCGAACCACCAACTTATAAACCCAGTATATCTACCGTGTTTTGCCGATGTGGGATTTGCCTAAGGTGTTACAATCCACCCCTCTTATGAGACTCAGCGTCCTAGCTGAGGTTTGCCCCACCATCGTTCAAGGTTGCATGCGGAGTGGCTCTGATACCACAAATGTAATGTCCCGGCCCACTAGTGATATTGTCCGCTCTGGACTGAAGCCCTCACGGTTTTAAAACGCGTTACTAGGGGTTACGAACCACCAACTTATAAACCCAGTATCTCTCCCGTGTTTTGCTGATGTGGGATTTGCCTAGGGTGTTACAAAAACTACAAACTTGTAAATCTATGTCTTATTTTACACAGGGCAAAATTTCAGGTCATTCTGAGTTTACTAGACCAAGTTATGGTCATTTTACTATTGCTGGTCAGAATGTACCAAAATTGGTCACTTTAGGTCATTTTAGGTTCGGCCAGTTTTTGGACCCAAAATTGTGCAAGCTATTTGACTTGCTTATGGTCATTTCTGGGCTTTGGTGTCTTCATAAGACTTGTAGATATATGTCTCAAATATTCATCGTAAAAATTTCAGGTCAATTGGACCTGTTTTGAGTGAGTTATGGCCAAAACACTAATTGCTGCCCAAATGGTCAATTTTCAGGCCTTAAATGCACTCATCCGGATTTGGTCATTTTTCAAGTTACCTTCCAAGCAGAATTTTGGTAAGCTTACTTCATGAAAGTTGGCACTTTTTGTGCCTAGTTTCACCTCCAATTGGTCTCATACCAATTGGAGCCACACACTTAAGGTTCTAGGCCAAAATATACACTGCCCTATTGCAACACTCTTCATCACATACCAAATACACCTTTAACACTTACCAAGTTACACATTCATGCCAATTCTGGTTTGTACCATAACCTAAACACAATTTACTTTACATTATTGGTCATTTTGGCAGCTTATAATCACACTCAATATGCTCCTTATAGTACAAAATTTATCAAGTCCAAATTACAACAATTTAATCACATAACCTAGCTCATTTACATGCCCAAACTCAAACCCTTATACATATACACAAGCTACCATAACAAGTACCACAATTCAACATTAATATTCCATAAACCAAACCATGAAATAACATTTTTTTGGTTCACAATTCAAGCTGCCGATTCATACATTTCTCTCCATTAATTTCCACGCTTCCAAATTCAAGTATACATTCACATATACTTAGTATACATCACCCAATTTATCCCTACACACATAAATACTTCATCAACACTTTAATCTACCATTTACATACAAGGATAAACTGCCCTTAAGGAGTTTCCATGGCTGCCAAAAATATACATCTCCCTTTAAACATCAAACTCCAAAAATCTTCCCACAATTCAAGTACCCATAACATCCACACAAACTTTAATGAAGCAATAATCAAAAACACATACTTACTACTTTGGAAACTCTTCAAAACCTCTCCAAAACTTGATCTTCTTGTTGCCTATCTACTGCCCAAGGTGTATGGACAACTTTTAGTGAAGGGAGCTTGAAGTTTCCATGGTTGGATCAAGCTTGCATGGAGCTTTCAAGTGGACGGCAATAGAGGTTCCTCTCTCTTCTTGGTTTCGGCTGCTCTTTGGTAAGGTTGAAGAAGATGACAATCTGTCCAAAATGAGGATGTAGTGAACCACTTAGGTGAGTTAGTGGAGCACTATGTGTTGTTTAATTGTTTATTTATTCAAAAGTTTCATTTTCACACATTTAACTCCCCATTTTGGCTACTTACATTAGGTACCACTAATTTAATTTTTCATGACATTTTCCAAGTGTAATATCATTTATTTTTAATGGAAATTTAGGTCAAAAGACAACTCGGGGTGTCAAATGACCACAATGCCCCTGTTCGGGTTGCATTCCCGATTTTTCGATAATACCGATTTTTGTCATTTTCTCGATTTCTCACTTTTCTTTGTACTAATTAATTAATTTTTCTTTGATATTTTTAATGATATTTATACTTCAATAGGTCTTTAATTATGTCTTAAAAATATTTTCCTGGGTTCCCCATGGTCTAGGGCTAGTCAACGGTCCATGTCGCGACTTCCCGGTGTGGTCACCCATCGCTAGGGTTCTCAGCTCGTTTAACTTGGTTACATTTCATTGCTATTATTCTTCCTTTGTTTTTCTTGTATTTTCTTTTCTTGTATTTTATTATTTTTTGTCTCCTCATCCATATCTAAGTGTAGTTCTAGGCATCCTAACTGTCCGGACAATACTGGTCACCGGAACAGTAGAACGCACTACCGAACATAGGGATGTTACATTGTAATTATGTAAATGGTTTGGTGGCCAATATTAGATGTACCTGAGGACATTAAAATTATTTGCATAATTACTGGCTCAATGGGATCAACTTAACTAATGCAAGATAAGTCAATAATGGATGTACCAGAGATTTTGAGCATTAGGGGCAAGGTAAAGGATTGAACCTAACATGAGATGTGATGGGTAAGGAGTTGCTCACTTATAGTTTGTTGTAATACCAATAATGGATGTGTAACATCCTCACTTTAGCTAGTCCATACAGTCTACTGTTCCAGTGACCAGTGTCGGTCCGGATAGCTAGAACGTCCGGAAAAATATTTAAACTAAAGTGAGGAACTATAATTAACTCAAATATTAATAAGAAAAATTTAGCAAAAAATTTTAGAAATAAAATACAACCAAGTTAAATGAGCCGGTACCCTAGCGATGGGTAACCTAGTGAGAAGTTGCGGTTCTCGCAACTAGGAGCCCTAAACCCAGGGGAAAAATTATAAAATAATTTCTAGGACTCCAGAGAAGGGTTATTGAGGTTCTTATGGCATTAGAATGCCAAGAAAATACTTAGAAAATTTTTTCAATCGGTACAAACAATTTTAGCCCGTTAAGCCAAACGGAGGGCATTTTGGTCATTTCATCTTCAGAGATGATTTTTTTCCAACTTGTTGAGTTAATTAAATAATTTATATAACATAAAATATGAATAAATGTTGTTAAAAATTTAATTAAAATTAAATAGACTAGAAATAAAGAGAAAATGAAGGAAAATGGACTTATGACATCATAATGATGTCATTAAAGTTCTCCCACCCAACCCAATGTTGACACATGGCATAACTTTATTTAAAGGAGACAAATGGGCTAAAAAATGAGAGAAAAACTAGATTTCTCGTTTCTTCTTTCTTCCTTGCCGTAAGCCTCCACCATAGCCACCATTTTCAAGCTTTTTTAAGCTTGATTTCACCAACTTCTACCCAGCTAAACCCTAAACTCCCAACACAAAAAAGTGTTCTTGCATCTTAGAGATTCTTTTGGGAGCAAAAAGAACTAAAAAGAAAGAGTTCTTACAAGCTTTGGATTAGCTCCCTAAGAGGTTAGTGACTTAAACTTATGTTTCTCTTCAAATTTATGTTGAGTATGTATAAATGAGTGTAAATTACAAAGAAAAATTGTTGAATACCAATTGTATGTAAACCCTAAATTTTTGGCAGCCATGGTTAGGGTTTGTTTGTGATGATTTTAATCAAGTTAAAAGGTTATTATGGCTGCCCTTAATGTGCATTTTGTAAGTGGATTGAAGAAATGCAATGAAAATGCATGAATGGTAATGTGTGAGTTAGGATTTGGGGTGGAGAAATGGGACTTTGACCATGTGATGATGAAAATGGGTATTAATGGTCAATAGTGACCATTTAGTTCTATTTAAACCAAAAATGAAGTGTGTTGAGTGATGGGATTTGGGTTTGGTGTGGCTGCCTTAGGTGACCTGCAGAATTGGACATGAGTTTAGCAGGTTTGGGCAGCCATAACATGAATTGTAGAGGTTCAATTGGTGCAAGGCCAATTGGACATGAAACTAGACACATAATGGCACAACGTTGGTGAAGAAACCATGCCCATAAAACTAAACCAAGTGGACCAAAAGCTTGCCCTAATCCGGGTGACCTGCAGTCTGTTTCTGCAGAATGAACAAATGAATAGTGATTGTTCATTTGGCCATAACTCAATGTAGAAAGGTCCAATTGACCTGAAATTTTATCAGCAACAAGCTAAGATATAGACCAATAACTTTCATGAAGAAACCTACCCCAAATTATGACCATAACCTATCCAACAAGGGAGTTGCAGTCATTATTCATTGCACTATAGATATGGTCAGTCCAGAAAAATTTCAATCCAGCCAGTTGTGGTTTTTGGACCATAACTTGAGCTACGAAACTCCAAATGGAGTGATTCAAAAAAGAAAATTCAGAGAAAATAAGGAACAACTTTCATGTTGATCATTTTGCCAAATTCTCACTGCAAAAATGACTAATGGAATAGTAAAGATAAGGTATGAAAACTGAAATTTCTGCTCAATTAACTTTAAGCTTAGAAATGGTATTGGTAACCAATACCAACAAATTTTGAATGCAAAATGTGGTATGTTGAGAGTATTAAAACTAATGTACCTATTGTCTATGCAAAAGTCAACATGTTGGTTGACTAATGAAGTGAATAGTAACACCAAAACTTGAAATTCAAAAATTGTAAAGCTTAAAAGTGTAAAATGCCCTAGTATACCTAACAAGATTGGTTTGGATAGCTTGGCATGCCAATAGGGTTCTGTTAGCAGTAATGCATATGGCTTCATGCCATTCTATGTTTCATGGCTTTCCCATGCTATTCTGTGACATAATAGCCTTTTGCTATGTTATTGAGTTAATATACTTGGGTTTTGACCCTGATAATTATTACAGCTTGTTAGCTGTTCAGTTGCACACCGGGAGACACAATGTGACCGATGGTATGATGGTTCGAGGTACTTAGTACCCAGTGCTAGTTTACCCATTTATCCAGTCCAGTCAATTAGTATGGGTTACTTGGGCAACGATAATAAACCTTACCAAATTTTAATCGAATAATAATGCAAATAATATCAGAAGTTAAGTCTACCTAAAAATGTAAACATACATTCTGCATACTTATTTTTATTATATTTTATTTTATTTTATATTGTCACCACTAAGTAGAATTGCTTAGCGCGTTACTTTTACCACGCGCAGGTACTGGAGACCTAGCTGGGGAGCTTAGCAGACATCAGACGGGGTGAGCCTTCAGAGCTGCATCCGGGGTCCAGAGTCACCTCACATCTGCACTGCATATGGTAGGACATTAGGACTATAGGTGGCCCTTTTGTATTTTTGCATTTTGTATTAGTTTGGATTGTAACTATAAACTCCTATAATTATGTATTAATGTAAACATATGAAATTTCATATTATTGAGATTTTCTGCATTATGTATGTTGATAAATGAAATGTTGAGAATTATTTGTGAATATGCTTCAAGTGATGAAGTGAACAGAAAGGTTTTGAAAATAGTATTGTGATTTGAGATTGAGATTTTGAGATTGACTTGAATGTGTATAATGGAGTTTTGATTTGGAAATTATTTTGGAAGTGTTTTTAAACAGGTTCAGAAGAACTGTTTTTCCAATTTACAGCCGGCACTCTGCCGGATTTTCTATAAAATTTGCAGATAAATTCAGATTTATCAAAATTGAAAATAAATGAATTAAAAGGGATAAATTGTAATAGAAATATAAATTGGTGCTCCGACACACTGAGTGGCATAATTTGCTCGGCTACACTGTAGACGGGTAAGGGGTGTCACAGGATGTACCTGAGGATGATCAATAGAATTATAAGAATTCAATCACCCACTAGAAATCCATCTAATTAGGATTTCCATTTTCTACTTTGGAAGTGTAGGATTCGCTAAGTTAGTGGGAGGACCAATTTGATTAAAAGACCATAATTATTTTGGTTAATTACATGATACATTTACTAATTAATCTGGTTATTTTCTGCAGTTAATTTTCTAATAATAATGAGCACAGAACAACCACCACCATCCAATATCCTTGCAAGCATACTTGATCGCAATAGGTTGACATGACCTAATTTATCTGATTGGCTAAGAAATTTGAAACTTATCCTAAATCTTGAACATATTGGATATGTTCTAGACTCACAGATTCCTGGTCCCTTACCTCCAGAGGCCACACAAGAGGAACATGAAACTTTGGACAAGTGGAAGGAGCATGATATGAGAGCCAAGTGTTACATGCTTGCTTCTATGAGTAATGAGTTACAGAAGCAGCATGAGAACATGCAGAGTGCGAGTGAGATCCTTCTTCACCTACAAGAGTTGTATGGAGTCAACAAAAGAGGTTTGTGCACAACTAGTTTTAAATTGTTCATGTTTTGCATATTTTATTTGATTAAATGATTTTAGTTTCTTTATGTATTATGTTTACCAATTATTGAATTTTATTTCAATGATTATTGAAATGTGTTATGGTATGAATGAGTTTAGTTTTGAAAAATGAAATTAATTATGATTTTATTTTGTTATGAATTGAATGAAACTGGCTTCGGAAAAATTTTGATTGAATTACATTTACATGGTTTACATGGAAAATTTGATTTGAAAAATGGTTTATACTTAACATGGGAAATGGATTAAATATGTTTTGAATTGTGATGGGCATAAAAAAATTTTTGGATATTGGAATTGACTTTGAATTTAATTGTATTGTGATTTATGCTCACAAAAAGGACAAATCATGATGTGTTTTATATCTCACTATAGATGCTTGACTAGGTTATTACCCATCCCTCATTTGTTGAGGAGACACTGGAGTTAGCTTTCTTTTGATTACCATGGTACGTGCACATGCTTAGACTCTCCTTTTATTAGAGGTTAGATCTAAGTTTCTCATGGCCCTTTCGGAAGTTACATTATTGTGGTGTTGTAATGTGCACGATGATTCAATCTCCCGGACCATAGGGAGTTAGAATCACGATTCAACCTCTCCGACCATAGGGAGTTAGAATGGCTTTGAAGATGGCCCTTTACGGATTAGTCTTGCATAGAGTTAGTGAGATTAAGAATAGTTTTTGGAAAATGAGCAATGGTGATTTTTTTAAAAATGAGAATTGTACATAATTGATTTTAGTGAAATTTTCTCTTTATTTCCATAAATTGATGGAATTATTTTAAATGTTCAGTTATGATTGCTAAATTGAATTTCTTGATCAATGTCATTTGAATACTTGATTTGTATCATTGAAATATTGATTTTGATTTGATGAATTTCAAGATGTCCAAATTCTTTGCTATAATTTTGTCAATGTATAGTGTATTATGTTTTAAACTATAGTTATGCACCACTGAGTTCACCGCTCAGCGATAGCTTTGTATGCTATCATAGGTGAAAAGAATATAGAGTGGCTTAGTAAGATTCCTTGAAAACACATTGGGACTAACTCCGGGTATATCATAGGTATACCCTAGTGTATTAGATTTTGATGTATTTATGTAATTATACGTATGTAATTTTATTTGAGCAGTAGTACAAAAACTCTTGTAAAATATTTTGGCATGTAATCAAATGCAAATTATTGTAATATAAATTAGAGATTTTTATTTACATGTATAGTTTTGTAATATTAATTTTCTTATCTTAATGAATGAATTGTTTCCTCTATGATGAGTTTGACTTAAAAATTGAATTGAGTTGCTTGTATTGATTTGGGAGATGAAATTGTGTAACGATAGGGCTCTAACCACTAGAGGAATTATCTGCTTTGGCCATAAGCCTCACGGTTTTGTCCCATAGGTGGAATAGAGAACTTCCTAGGAGGTCACCCATCCTAGGATTTCTCTTAAGCGAGCACGCTTAACCCTGGAGTTCTTCCAACTCTCCAGGCCATTCTACCAAAAGGCGCTTCTAGTGATTAGTTCCCCCATTTTTTATATCATTACTTTTTGAACCCAAGACCATCTCCGTGCTTTGTCGATGTGGGATTTGCCTAAGGGACCTTTCTCCCTCCCTTTTGGGACTCAGCGTCCTCGCTGAGGTTTGTCCCACCATCGCCCAAGAGGACACGCGAGTAGGGAAATCCCACATCGGCAAAGCACGAAGATGGTCTTGGGTTCAAAAAGTAATGATATAAAAAATAGGGGAACTAATCACTAGATGCGCCTTTTGGTGGAATGGCCTAGAGAGTTGGAAGAACTCCAGGATTAAGCGTGCTCGCTTAAGAGAAATCCTAGGATGGGTGACCTCCTGGGAAGTTCTCCATTCCACCTATGGGACAAAAACGTGAGGCTTATGGCCAAAGCGGACAATTCCTCTAGTGGTTGGAGCCCGATCGTTACAATTGGTATCAGAGCCGCTCACATGTCCTCTTGGGCGATGGTGGGTTAAACCTCAGCGAGCACGTTGAGTCCCGAAAGGGGGGGAGAAAGGTCCCTTAGGCAAATCCCACATCGGCAAAGCACGGAGATGGTCTTGGGTTTAAAAAGTAATGATATAAAAAATGGAGGCTCCAACCACTAGAGGAATTGTCCGCTTTGGCCATAAGCCTCACGGTTTTGTCCCACAGGTGGAATGGAGAACTTCCCAGGAGGTCACCCATCCTAGGATTTCTCTTAAGTGAGCACGCTTAACCCTGGAGTTCTTCCAACTCTCCAGGCCATTCCACCAAAAGGCGCCTCTAGTGATTAGTTCCCCCATTTTTTATATCATTACTTTTTGAACCCAAGACCATCTCCGTGCTTTGCCGATGTGGAATTTGCCTAAGGGACCTTTCTCCCCCCCTTTCGGGACTCAGAGTCCTCGCTGAGATTTGCGCCACCATCGCCTAAGAGGACACGCGAGCAGCTCTGATACCAATTGTAATGATCGGGCTCTAACCACTAGAGGAATTGTTCGCTTTGGCCATAAGCCTAACGATTTTGTCCCATAGGTGGAATGGAGAACTTCCCAGGAGGTCACCCATCCTAGGATTTCTCTTAAGTAAGCACGCTTAACCCTGGAGTTCTTCCAACTCTCCAGGCCATTCCACCAAAAGGCGCCTCTAATGATTAGTTCTCCCATTTTTTATATCATTACTTTTTAAACCCAAGACCATCTCCGTGCTTTGCCGATGTGGGATTTGCCTAAGGGACCTTTAAAAACAAAATTTTACCCACCAATTCCAAAATGAATGAAAATTGTTTTAAAATCCCTTGTCGTATATTTAATGGGTTACTGGTAGGTGAAGTATGGTAATTCATTAGGTGTACTACGGGAATATGTTACATCTTACGAAGAGTAGGGTGTGACATGTTTAGTGGTATCAGAGCAGCTCGCGTGTCCTCTTGGGCGATGGTGGGGCAAATGTCAGTGAGGACGCTGAGTCTCGAAAGGAGGGGAGAAAGGTCCCTTAGGCAAATCCCACATCGGCAAAGCACGGAGATGGTCTTGGGTTCAAAAAGTAATGATATAAAAAATGGGGGAACTAATCACGAGAGGCGCCTTTTGGTGGAATGGCCTAGAGAGTTGGAAGAACTCCAGAGTTAAGCGTGCTCGCTTAAGAGAAATCCTAGGATGGGTGACCTCCTGGGAAGTTCTCCATTCCACCTATGGGACAAAACCGTGAGGCTTATGGCCAAAGCAGACAATTCCTCTAGTGGTTGGAGCCAGATCGTTACAATAATTGCATAGTTACTACGATACATCCCAATAGAACAAACTTTCCTATTGTTTTAAGTTTATTCTCCTTTTTGAATCACTCCAATTAGAGTTTTGTAGCTCAAGTTATAGCCATTTGAACCATGGCTATCGGATTGGACACAACCCAAATTTCTAGGCAATTTTTAGTGCTGGCAGTTTTGGGTCACCAACTTGGGGTGGCCAAATGACTTGGTTAATGGCATAATTTGAGTTTGTGTTCTTCATAAAAGTTTTAGGTCTATATCTCATCTAACCACTGGTAAAATTTCAAGTCATGTAGACCTGCCTAGCTCAAGTTATGACGAAATGAACAAACACTATTCATTTGGTCAGTTTGTACAGAGGCAGACTATGATTTTTCAAGTTTGGTCAATTTGTTCACTAGGTTTTGGTCACTTTTTGGGTATGCTTCCTAAATGAAAATTGTGTCATTTAGTGTCTATTTTCATTCCCAATTGGTCTCATACCAATTGGACTTGTAATTTCATTTTTGGTCCCTCAAAGGGACCTTAGTCATGCTGCCAGCAGCATGACCACACTCAATCTGAATTTGGTTTTTCTTCTAACCATTCAAATATTTTATACAAAACACAATCAATTTCTAAAGTCAAATTTCCATTCACAAAGTGGCAACACTGTAGTTCTCAAAACCCATAATTAACACAATAACTTTAAATTATTGTTTTCCCACTGAAAACTTGATTTGTATGCATTGTGTTAATTATGGGTTTTGAGAACTACGGTGTTGCCACTTTGTGAATGGAAATTTGACTTTAGAAATTGATTGTGTTTTGTATAAAATATTTAAATGGTTAGAAGAAAAACCAAATTCGGATTGAGTGTGGTCATGCTACTGGCAGCATGACCAAGGTCCCTTTGAGGGACCAAAAATGAAAATTTACAAGTCCAATTGGTATGAGACCAATTGGGAAAGAAAATAGACACTAAATGTCACAATTTTCATTTAGGAAGCTTGCCCAAAAAGTGACCAAAGCCTAGTGAACAAATTGACCAAACTTGAAAATCACGATACCTCAGATGACAAATGAACAGTGTTTGTTCATTTGGTCATAACTTGAGCTAGACAGATCTAAATGACCTGAAATTTTACCAATGGTTAGATGAGATATAGACCTAAAATTTTCATGAAGAACGCAAACCCAAATTATTCCATTAACCAAGTCATTTGGCCACCCCAAGTTGGTAACCCAAAACTGCCAGCACCAAAAATTGCCCAGAATTCTGGGTTGTGTCCAATCCGGCAGCCATGGTTCAAATAGCTATAACTTGAGCTACAAAACTCCAATTGGAGTGATTCAAAAAGGAGAATAAACTTAAGACAATAGGAAAGTTTGTTCTATTGGGATGTATCGTAGTAACTATGCAATTATTGTAACGATCGGGCTCCAACCACTAGAGGAATTATCCGCTTTGGCCATAAGCCTCACAGTTTTGTCCCATAGGTGGAATGGAGAACTTCCCAGGAGGTCACCCATCCTAGGATTTCTCTTAAGCAAGAATGCTTAACCCTGGAGTTCTTCCAACTCTCCAGGACATTCCACCAAAAGGCGCCTCTAGTGATTAGTTCCCCCATTTTTTTATATCATTACTTTTTAAACCCAAGACCATCTCCGTGCTTTGCCGATATGGGATTTGCCTAAGGGACCTTTCTCCCCCCCTTTCGAGACTCAGCGTCCTCACTGAGGTTTGCCCCACCATCGCCCAAGAGGACACGCGAGCGGCTCTGATACCATTAAACATGTCACACCCTACTCCTCGTAAGATGTAACATGTTCCCGTAATACACCTAATGAATTACTGTACTTTACCTACCAGTAACCCATTAAATATACAACAAGGGATTTTAAAACAATTTTCATTCACTTGGGAATTGGTGGGTAAAATTTTTTTTTTTTTAAATTTTAAAAACCTTTATTTAAAGTCCAAACATAAATGAAATTCTTAGATATTTAAAATCTCGGCAATTTTTACAAAAATTTCAGCAAAGTGCCATCTATATTTTGAAAAAATAGTTCTTCAAAACCTGAAAATAGAAACACTCCCAATATATTTCTCAATCACAACTCCATTTGCAATCACCAAACTTCAAATCAACAGCAACAGCAACACTTCAATTCAAAATCCAAATTTCAAATCAAGAATGAATATCTCAAAACATTTTATAACTCATGCACATTGCATTTTCAATCATTAATTTACAATCATAAGTTAATTTACAGATGCAAAATCTTAAAAATAATATTATTATAATTTTATATGTACAACTGCTCAAATTATAGAGATACATATGCATACTGTCACATTTACATCAAACTAAACTACCAGGGTATAGACAAATACCCATACACAAAAATTCTTCAATTGTTCTCCTCTCTAACTGTAGCAGCTCGCTCTGCTGCTATGTCATTTTCTCTATCTGCAACAGCAAGTTAAAGCTATCGCTGAGTATATAATAAAATTTTGCTAGAGAAATAAAATGGACCAAAAATATTAACTAGTTTTAATTTTAATTAAATGTTTTAAATACCTATTAGAAAATGCTCACCACTTAACAAAAGTAAGAAAATTGTTTTAAAATCCCTTATAGGGTACTTAATGAGTTATCGGTAGGTGAAGTGCGGTAGTTCATTAGGTATTCTACGGGATCATGTTTTGCCTTATAGAGGGGTAAAGTGTGACAAATTGAGTTTATTGGAGTTGTGGTTGAGAAAACATATTGGGAGTATTTTTCTTTTCAAGTTTTGAAGAACTTTTTTCTCAAAATACAGTCGGCATTCTGCCAAAATTTTGAAAAATTTTCGTAGCACAAGATTTTAATCGAGGATTTGATCCATTAACAAAATTTCAACTAAAGGCTTTTTAATAAATATTCAATGCTCCCACCACTATAAAAATGATCGAAAATTATTTTAAAATCCCTCGTAGTATATTTAATGGTTTACCGGTAGGGAAAGTGCGACAATTCATTAGGTGTACTACAGAGCATGTTATACCTTACAAAGGGGTAAGGTGTGACAGCCTATAATTATAGAAAGGCACTGATTGTAATTAGGTTCAAAGAAAATCTTTTTACTACTAATGACTTACCCAAACATTTGCCTACAAGTGTTATTTCTTTAATGCAGGATTATAAGGATATATTTCTTGATGATTTGCCACTAGGCTTGCTACCAATTAGAGGTATTGAGCACCAAATTGATCTTGTTCCTAGAGCTGCAATTCCCAATATACCAGCTTATAGAAGCAATTCAAAGGAAACAAAGGAATTACAAAGGCAAGTAGATAAGCTATTGGCAAAGGGGCACATAAGGGAGAGCTTGAGCCCATGCGTTGTACCAGTTCTTTAAGTACCTAAAAAGGATGGTTCTTAGAGAATGTGTATTGATTGTACAGATGTTAACAAGATTACCATAAAGTACTGACTTGATGACATGATGACATGCTTGATGAATTAAATGGTGCTTGCGTATTCACTAAAATTAACCTTAAAAGTAGATACCATCAAATTTGAATTAAGATAGGTGATTAGTGGAAAACTGCATTTAAAACTAAATTCAGATTATATGAATGGATGCTAATGACTTTTGGCCTAACTAATGCACCTAGCACATTCATGAGGCTAATGAACCATGTCCTGCACAATTTCATTAGAAAATTTATTATAGTGTACTTTTATGATATATTGATTTATATCAAAACAATGGATGAGCATATTAAGCATTTAAAGGTTATATTTGTGTGACACCCCTTATCCGACTACAGTGTAGCCAAGCAAGACATGTCACACTCGGTGTCGGAGCACCCTATTTTATCTTACTTTATTCCTTTAAAAATTTTGTTCTCGTTATTTTTTAATATCAATTATCTTTCTATGGAGAAACCAGCGGAGTTTTCCCTGTTTCTATTATCATTTGGCATATTTCACTATTCACCTATTAGAAATTCAATAATATTTTAAAAATAAAATCTCATAATCATCTCATATTTCAATATCATCCATGTATTTTAATTCTCATATTCATTTCCATCCACTTTCCTTCATACTCCATTCATATATCAAAATTCTCATATTTCCATTAATTTACATAATTTGCAAACTAATTGAATAAATTTACAATTTACATGATATACAAATTAAGTACATATGAACTAATCAATTTATTAATTTATGTCATATAAATATTACTTACAAATTCTTAGTTTACAATTCTTAGTTTACATTACAACATGCAAAATATTTATAATATACAAAATACATAAAATGACTTATATGGGCCCTATCTACATGCATTGCTGAGGAGGTGACAACCTTGAACCCTTCTGACACTTCTGCAGATCTGGACTTCAAAATTACAATCTAATATCCACTGGGTTTTGCCTTCAGTACCTGCGCGAAGGAAACAAATCCATCGCACTAAGCATTTTTCTTAGTGGTGCAATAATATAACAAGAAATAATGTGTACAAATAAAGAAAGAAATGGATCATAATTTTGTCAACTATCCTTTGTTCTAATTTATTCCTCTGCAGAAGCGTTTAATTCTTAAATTCACGGTACCATCCCCAAAAATTCAAAGAAATTAAGTTATATCTCTATTGCAAATCTTTTTATCATTTCTATCAATACTTTCTAGGTTATCGCAGATTATTTCATAATAATTAAATTTTAATATCGTTCCAATTCATTTCAGTTCTTTATACTAAATAACTAATCTAATTTATTTTAAATATTCTTACTCTTCTATTTAATTGCTAATATTTTTAGTTGCTATTATTCTTAACTCATTTCAATACATTTCACTGCCCAAGTAACCTATGACAGGCTAACTAAACTGGATAACAGGTCATTGGCACTAGACACCACGGTGCCTCGGGCTGTCATACCATGGGACGCGGAACGTCAACCACGTATGCAATAAGTATGGCTAAAAATTCATGATAACACATAATCGGGCATAAAAGCCATGAGTGCGGGCATAAAGCCATGAATACAAGCATAAAGCCTTTCGCAGTACTACTAAAACAATACCCTATTGGCATGCCAATCTATCCAATCTGACACACGTGTTTAGGCAATACATGGGCACATAGTACCATTGAATGTTAATATATTGTGTTTTATGACTTCATTATTTCATGACAAATTCCATAATTCATACATTTATTTGATAATTCATATGATCACAA
Organism: Hevea brasiliensis; assembly: GCF_030052815.1. Taxonomy (NCBI): domain Eukaryota; kingdom Viridiplantae; phylum Streptophyta; class Magnoliopsida; order Malpighiales; family Euphorbiaceae; genus Hevea; species Hevea brasiliensis. Next base: position 55,216,960 of record NC_079505.1, read on the forward strand.
TTCTCATCAATGGTTCTCATGCACCATTGTACTTAAAACATTCTTCTATGTTTTAGGGTCACTCAAATTCAAAAATCACAATTCACTAATCATATTATATATTATCAATCATAATGGCTTCTTCAATTTCTTTTATTATTCCTTATGTTTTTGGGTTTACTATTCACACATTACTATTCACTCAATTTGTTAACTTTTTCATACATAATATGTATACAAATTATAGATACATAATTATACCACATTTTGGGTTCTAGATTTGTTGGTATTGATTGCCAATACCATTTCAAAGCTTATTTTATGTTATTCAAAATTTTTAGATTTCATGCCTTAAGTTTACTGTTCTATTGGTCATTGTTACAGTAGAATTTTTGTAACACCCCTATGTTCGATAGTGCGTTCTACTGTTCCGGTGACCAGTGTTGTCCGGACAGCTAGGATGCCTAGAACTACAATTCATTATGAGTGAGGAGACATAAAATAATGAAATACAAGAAAAGAAAATACAAGAAAAACAAAGGAAAAATAATAGCAAAGAAATGTAACCAAGTTAAGCGAACCGGGAACCCTAGCGATGGGTGACCGCACCGGGAAGTCACAGCGTGGACCATTGACTAGCCCTGGACCGCGGGGAACCCTGAAAAATATTTTTAGGACTTAAATAGACCCTTATTGAAGTATAAATAGCGTTAGAAATATCAAAGAAAAATTAAATAATTAGTACAAAGAAAAGTGAGAAATCGAAAAATAGACAAAACCCGGTGTTACCGAAAAATCGGGAATGCAACCCGAACAGGGGCATTATGGTCATTTGACATCCCAAATTGTCTTTTGACCTAAATTTCCATTAAAAATAAATAATATTACAGTTGAAAAATATAATGAAAAATTAAATTGAGGGTACCTAAAGTAAATAGCAAAAATTATGGGTTTAATGTGGGATAAGTGAAAGTTAAACTTATAATATGATTAATTTGAGTAAGTGGACCACTATAGAATAAAGTAAAAACAAAATGGGCAGGTGTAAGTTCATTAAACAATCTGCAAATTCATTTTCTCTAAATCCTTCACCCATGGCCGAATGAATTTCTCCAAAAAGCTCCCATGGCCGCCCACCTTCAAACCTTCACAATCCTATGATCAAGCCTTCTTTTCCCACACCTATCTTCATTAAAATTTGTCCCCACATCACAAGGAAGAGTTTGATACCAATATTAAAAAGTTTCAGTGAAGATTAAGCAAGTCCCAACAATAAGTAAATTTGAGTTTTTGAATATTGCTTTGTTAAACTTTGTATACATGTTATGGGTGTTTGATTTGTGAAGAAAATTTTCAAGTTTGAAGAGTTATTGATATATCCATTTTGGACAGCCATGGAGTTCTATATTTGATGAAGTATTCTTACATATAATTGGTGTGAATCCATGTTGAGTAGGGTGATTTAATGTCCTAGTAGTTAATTCCACATGTATATGGTGATTGTGCACTTGAAATGGAAGTTGACGAAATTATGGACACTTTGGCATTGTGGAGCATTTCGGAAGCCTTGGGACTCTTTGATGAGTGTTTAAATTCATGAAGATATTGGGTGAATTGTGACATTGAGGATTGATGAATATGTATGTAAATTGGTTGTGTAAAGTGTATGTAAGAATTAGAAATGTTCATGTGTATGTATTGTTTTATTTGGACTTTGTGAATTAGAGCTTTATTTGGTGTATTGAGGATGTTTGTAATCTGCCCAAAGTGACTTTAAGGTGAAGTAGTAAATTGTTTTGGTAATGTACCAAATCAGAATTGGTAAGGGAAGTGGACTTAGAGTAAGGTAAATGTGTAATTGATACATGTTTATGCAATGTAATTAAGGACAGTATGCATTTTAACCAATAACACTAAATGTGTAACTCCAATTGGTATGAGACCAATTGGAGGTGAAACTAGGCACAAAATGTGCCAACTTTCATTAAGGAAGCATACCAAAATTCTGTTTGCAAGGTAGCTTGAAAAATAACCAAATCCGGATTAAGTGCAATGAGGCCTGAAAATTGACCATTTGGGCAGCAGTTAGTGTTTAGGCCATAACTCACTCAAAACAGGTCCAATTGACCCGAAATTTGACCATGAATAGTTAAGACCCATACCTACAAGTCTTATGAAGACACCGAAGCCCAGAAATGAACATAAGCAAGTCAAACAGCTTGCACAAGTTCGAGTCAAAAAACTGGCCGAACCAAAGTTGACCAAATTGACCTAATTTGATGCCATTTGACCAGAAATAGTAAAATGACCATAACTTGGTCTACATAACTCAGAATGACCTAAAATTTTGCCCCGCGTTCCATAAGACATAGATCTACAAGTTTGTAGTTTTAACCGAAACCCGAAAACCGAGGGAACTAGGTCGTCCGTCTAGGTCAAACTAGTATCCCAGAATCCAGCAAGTTGCAATAAAATGCACTAAACAAGGAAATGAGTTTGGTAAAACGTACCAACCCTAAAATACTATCGAATGTGAGATATTAGTAACGTTAAAACCTAGTTTACCTAGAACGCATCGAGGGTCGATATATTGGTTGATTAAGCAAATAAGGGTATTCAGTGAATTACTTATCAAACATTATCGCTAGAAATAGTTTAAATAAATACTGAAACACTTCAAATTGTGTTTCTCAGTTAGCAAAGACTCAGGAAAAGGGAAGGAAACACTGAGTCCAGAACAGGAGACAAATATCAGAGGTTTGTGCACAACAGTATTTCTTTTGAATTTTCAATTGAAATAAATATTGACTATTTGTATATTATTATTTTAAATTATGGAAGTGTGTTTGAATGGATACTTATTTCTTGAAAAGCATTGTAAATAGTTTGAAATTGTGAAAAACTGTTTGAATGATACTGATGGATACTTATTGCTTGAAAAGCATTGTAAATGGTTTGAAACTGTGAAAAAATTGATTTAGTGTGATTTGTGGAAATTAAAGTTAATTATGAATTGTGTTGCCATTTTGTGAATGAAATTATAACTTTGGAAATTTATTGGATTCTCACGAATCATTTGAATAAAATGTTTGGAATTGATTTTATGTTCACACTTAGCATGACAGTATCATATCATTCCTTCTCCATTTATGGGGTTGTGATCGTTTATTTTCCTTCTCCATTTATGGAGTCGTGATCGTTTATTTTTCTCCCTCTCTGGTTTACCAGTTGAGGTGATCGGATGAGTACTCATTATATAGCTAGCTCCCTTCCTCATTGATTTCGATTAATGGGGTTGTGATTGCTTTGTCGTGGTGTACAACGCGGCATTGATTGGAAATTTGTGTCATGGCTTAAGTTGTGAATGAATTGGCAACACTGCATTCTTAAATTATTCGACTAAATTGTGTTATTATGCGATTTGATAATTTGTGAAATGGAGTTTAAATCCTTATTGACATTCATTGTCTTTTGAATTTAACCATGTTTGACTATTGAGAGTTATTGTGATATTGTGAAATGGAGTTTAAATCCTTATTGACATTCATTGTCTTGAATTTAACTATGGTTTTACGTATCCATCATTTATATGATTTATGAATTGTGATTTAAAGTTGTATTTGGTTAATGTTATGCACCACTGAGACATTGTCTCAGCAATAGCTTTTTATTGCTGTCGCAGGTAGACAGACAGACAGGGCAGCAAACTAGGCTGCTAGTACCTCCAGTGAGAAATTTTTGGGTATAATGAGTACACCACATTTTGCATTTTGTACTGTAATGTATGACCACTGTATGTACATATTGTTTTTGGTTTTGAGCAGTTGTAAATTCAAATTGTACCATGAAGTTGCAAAATAATTATGAGTTATTTTGACTTGTAAAAATTGTATTATATTTCCTTTATTTCAGTCTTTGAAAAATCACTGCAGATTTGAGTTGAGAAATATGTTGTGTTGAGAAAAACGTTTGAGTTGAGATTTGGAAATATATTAAAGTGCTTTTTACAGGTTTTCTGAAGAACTGTTTTATCCAAAATACAGATGGCACTCTGCCAAAATTTTTACAGAAATTCCAAATAATTCAAATATGTTAATTCTATCACTTTAGTTCAAAAAGGATTTTAACACCTGTAAATAGTGCTCACCACTGTAAAAGAAGTAAGAAAAGTTTTTAAAATCCCTTGTAGTGTATTTAATGGGTTATCAGTAGACGGAGTTGATAATTCATTAGGTATACTACGGGATCATGTTATGCCTTACAGAGGGGTAGGGTGTGACATGTTTTAGTGGTATCAGAGCAAAGTTTTTAAATTCTGTTTTCACCTGTTATTTGAATATTCTTTCTTCATAGTACAACTGCTCAATATCATTGTTTGATACATACAGTATATTACATTATAAATATGCACTAACGGGAGGAAATCTCCTTGTGTTATTTGTTCAGGAGATCTAGAATGCTCGCATTGACCATGGAAGAGGGTGATCGTTCAGTCGATCAATCTATACAGGCTGAGGTGCAAGGGGATGCCCCAGCAGTACATAATGTCAGTGGTTCAGCAGCACCAGCCCCTGCGATCGCAGATTCCTGCTCGATTCGCTCAGATGGTCGCAATGTTCCAACAAATGGTGGTAATGTGCCTACTCAAGTCCCAATACAGCACCAGTGGTACAACCACGCCTCCTACTAGGCAAGATGACAAATTGATGAAATATGGGGCTCTGAGTTCAAGGGACGATAGATCCTCTAGAGGTGAACAATGGTTAGAGAGGATGGATAGGGTATTCAAGAAAGCGCATTGCGGAGGAGCTTAGATTTGAATACTCAAGATCTTTGCTACTGGGGATGCTTATGATGGTGGAAAACCATTCCCCACATGCAGTAGAACCTCTGATGCTAACATGGAATGACTTTCTCGAGAATTCGGACAAAAATATGTCACGATGCTTATGTAGACCGAAGCTACAAGAATTCCTAAGTTTGAAATAGGGAGCGGATCGGTGGTGAGTATGAAAGAGAATTTTCACTTTGAGCCATTATGCAGTAAGTTTACTTACTACCAGCAGGGAGAGATGCAAGAGGTTTGAAACTGGCTTGAAGCCCAGTATCAGATTACAAGTGGTCGGATTCAAACACACTAACTTCTCTGAACTTGTTTCTCAAGCCCTAGAGTTGGAAAGAATTGAGTCTGAAGCTGCTCCTGAGAAAAAGAAATCAGAAAAGACAGAGAAAGAGGGAAAAACAGTAGAACAGAGTTCCAGTGGTCCCACTGGAAAGAGGAAGAACTATGAGGGACACAGCAGAGGTGGCAAGAAGTCTGGTAGGGGAAGACATTCAGGACAGAAACCTCCTCTATCTGGTCAGCAGAGTACCGGAGGTTCCTACCATTCCCGCCAATGTGAAAATTGTGGAAGATATCATGGTGGGATATGCTATAAGGCTATTGGAGCCTGTTATAACTGTGGAGGCACAGGACATTTTGCCAAGGACTGCACCAGTAGTCGCAGAGTTGGACAACCTCCTACTACTGCAGAAGGGTCAGTTCAGAGCCCTGTCACCAAAAGCTCACAACCACCTAGCAGAGGTAGAGGCAGGGGTAGAGGTAACCCAGCAGGCAGCCAAGGTACAAGAAACATTGAGCAAGACAAAGGTCTCGGTCAGAGTCTATGCAATGAGACAGAGGGAAGAGGCCGAGACATCTGATGTTGTGGCTGGTACCTTTTCAACTTTTAACCAAGATGTGTTTGTGTTATTTGATCCGGTTTCTACCCATTCTTATGTGTGTGCTAGTATCATTGATGGCATTGCTGTTCCATGTACAAAAATGGACTTTGAGGTGCTAGTAACAAGTCCGCTAGGACAGGAGGTCAGGGAAATAAATTTTGATGCATTAGTGATTAGTCCTTTAGGATAAGGATTGTGATAATAAATGAAATTAGTTTTGGAAGAGTTTATCGGCGAAAAGTATTTCCTGACACACCATAAATTATAAAGCTAATTGGCGAGCCTACTTAATGTAAGGCAAGAGGACGTAAAAGTAAGTTACAGTAATAGAATTGCTCTAGATGAAGGCGAAGATGTTACTGTTAGTAATTGTTAATGGATATTGTAATCAAAATAAGTTCGGATATCAATGAATTCGAAAAGGATAAAGGATAGGAAAGTTTGATCTATTGGGATGTATTGTAGTAACTATGCAATGTTCTTGATTGTTTATCTTTGTAGCTGCGGATTCTGATGCTAACTTGAGATTATTGTGTAGAGCTACGTACTACCTGATAGTACACCTAGATGAGGATAGTTGCCAACGGCATCTGTTTTTGTATAGTTATGCCAGGACAGAATTTAATTGTTAGAAATAAGTTTGAAAATCCTACTTAGGGATCTAAAACTCAAAAGTTAGAAAATCGAAAGGTTATAGTTCAGTACAAAAGGAAGTAAGTTATAAAATATTGACAGATAAAAAGAGTTATGGAAGTAGAGATTTGAACAGTTGATTCATATATAACAAAGAAATATTACGAATGTGAGGAAGACTATGGACTAGAATGGTCAGAGGACCAATGACTGATGAATGATTCTAACTTGACCTCAAGGGTCATTCAAGAAGCAACGTGAACCGAAATATTAAACAGCATAATAGTAAGAGGAGATTGGTGTTATCCAAACAAATTAAACATTGTATTAGATTGTTAAAAGACTTATATAAATTTGAGAAAAAGAAGATTATACGATCATATAGAAATGAGAAAATAAACGTATGACTATTGTAAGATGACTATTGGGTAAAATTTCGTGGACGAAATTTATTTAAGGGGGGGAGAATTGTAACACCCCTATGTTCGGTAGTGCGTTCTACTGTTCCGGTGACCAGTGTTGTCCGGACAGCTAGGATGCCTAGAACTACACTTCGTTATGAGTGAGGAGACATAAAATAATGAAATACAAGAAAAGAAAATACAAGAAAAACAAAGGAAAAATAATAGCAAAGAAATGTAACCAAGTTAAGCAAGCCGGGAACCCTAGCGATGGGTGACCGCACCGGGAAGTCACAGCGTGGACCATTGACTAGCCCTGGACCGCGGGGAACCCTGGAAAATATTTTTAGGACTTAAATAGACCCTTATTTAAGTATAAATAGCATTAGAAATATCAAAGAAAAATTAAATAATTAGTACAAAGAAAAGTGAGAAATCGAAAAACAGACAAAACTCGGTGTTACCGAAAAATCAGGAATGCAACTCGAATATGGGCATTATGGTCATTTGACATCCCGAATTGTCTTTGGACCTAAATGTTCATTAAAAATAAATAATATTACACTTGGAAAATATAATGGAAAATTAATTTGAGGGTACCTAAAGTAAATAGCAAAAATTATGGGTTTAATGTGGGATAAGTGAAAGTTAAACTTATAATATGATTAATTTGAGTAAGTGGACCACTATAGAATAAAGTAAAAACAAAATGGGCAGGTGTAAGTTCATTAAACAATCTGCAAATTCATTTTCTCTAAATCCTTCACCCATGGCCGAATGAATTTCTCCAAAAAGCTCCCATGGCCGCCCACCTTCAAACCTTCACAATCCTATGATCAAGCCTTCTTTTCCCACACCTATCTTCATTAAAATTTGTCCCCACATCACAAGGAAGAGTTTGATACCAATATTAAGAAGTTTTAGTGAAGATTAAGCAAGTCCCAACAATAGGTAAGTTTGAGTTTTTGAATATTGCTTTGTTAAACTTTGTATACATGTTATGGGTGTTTGAATTGTGAAGAAAATTTTCAAGTTTGGGGAGTTATTGATATATCCATTTTGGACAGCCATGGAGTTCTATATTTGATGAAGTATTCTTACATATAATTGGTGTGAATCCATGTTGAGTAGGGTGATTTAATGTCCTAGTAGTTAATTCCACATGTATATGGTGATTGTGCACTTGAAATGGAAGTTGACGAAATTATGGACACTTTGGCATTGTGGAGCATTTCGGCAGCCTTGGGACTCTTTGATGAGTATTTAAATTCATGAAGATATTGGGTGAATTGTGACATTGAGGATTGATGAATATGTATGTAAATTGGTTGTGTAAAGTGTATGTAAGAATTAGAAATGTTCATGTGTATGTATTGTTTTATTTGGACTTTGTGAATTAGAGCTTTATTTGGTGTATTGAGGATGTTTGTAATCTGCCCAAAGTGACTTTAAGGTGAAGTAGTAAATTGTTTTGGTAATGTACCAAATCAGAATTGGTAAGGGAAGTGGACTTAGAGTAAGGTAAATGTGTAATTGATACATGTTTATGCAATGTAATTAAGGACAGTATGCATTTTAACCAATAACACTAAATGTGTAACTCCAATTGGTATGAGACCAATTGGAGGTGAAACTAGGCACAAAATGTGCCAACTTTCATTAAGGAAGCATACCAAAATTCTGTTTGCAAGGTAGCTTGAAAAATGACCAAATCCGGATTAAGTGCAATGAGGCCTGAAAATTGACCATTTGGGCAGCAGTTAGTGTTTAGGCCATAACTCACTCAAAACAAATCCAATTGACCTGAAATTTTGACCATGAATAGTTAAGACCCATACCTACAAGTCTTATGAAGACAGAAAAGCCCAGAAATGATCATAAGCAAGTCAAACAGCTTGCACAAGTTCGGGTCCAAAAACTGGCCGAACCAAAGTTGACCAAATTGACCTAATTTGATGCCATTTGACCAGCAATAGTAAAATGACCATAACTTGGTCTACATAACTCAGAATGACCTAAAATTTTGCCCCGCGTTCCATAAGACATAGATCTACAAGTTTGTAGTTTTAACTGAAACCCAAAAACCGAGGGAACTAGGTCGTCCGGCGAGGTCAAACTAGTATCCCGGAATCCAGTAAGTTGCAATAAAATGCACTAAACAAGGAAATGAGTATGGTAAAACATACCAACCCTAAAATACTATCGAATGTGAGATATTAGTAACGTTAAAACCTAGTTTACCTAGAACGCATCGAGGGTCGATATATTGGTTGATTAAGCAAATAAGGGTATTCAGTGAATTACTTATCAAACATTATCGCTAGAAATAGTTTAAATGAATACTGAAACACTTCAAATTGTGTTTCTCAGTTAGCAAAGACTCAGGAAAAGGGAAGGAAACACTGAGTCCAGACCAGGAGACAAATATCAGAGGTTTGTGCACAACAGTATTTCTTTTGAATTTTCAATTGAAATAAATATTGACTATTTGTATATTATTATTTTAAATTATGGAAGTGTGTTTGAATGGATACTTATTTCTTGAAAAGCATTGTAAATAGTTTGAAATTGTGAAAAACTGTTTGAATGATACTGATGGATACTTATTGCTTGAAAAGCATTGTAAATGGTTTGAAACTGTGAAAAAATTGATTTAGTGTGATTTGTGGAAATTAAAGTTAATTATGAATTGTGTTGCCATTTTGTGAATGAAATTATAACTTTGGAAATTTATTGGATTCTCACGAATCATTTGAATAAAATGTTTGGAATTGATTTTATGTTCACACTTAGCATGACAGTATCATATCATTCCTTCTCCATTTATGGGGTTGTGATCGTTTATTTTCCTTCTCCATTTATGGAGTCGTGATCGTTTATTTTTCTCCCTCTCTGGTTTACCAGTTGAGGTGATCGGATGAGTACTCATTATATAGCTAGCTCCCTTCCTCATTGATTTCGATTAATGGGGTTGTGATTGCTTTGTTGTGGTGTACAACGCGGCATTGATCGGAAATTTGTGTCATGGCTTAAGTTGTGAATGAATTGGCAACACTGCATTCTTAAATTATTCGACTAAATTGTGTTATTATGCGATTTGATAATTTGTGAAATGGAGTTTAAATCCTTATTGACATTCACTGTCTTTTGAATTTAACCATGTTTGACTATTGAGAGTTATTGTGATATTGTGAAATGGAGTTTAAATCCTTATTGACATTCATTGTCTTGAATTTAACTATAGTTTTACGTATCCATCATTTATATGATTTATGAATTATGATTTAAAGTTGTATTTGGTTAATGTTGTGCACCACTGAGACATTGTCTCAGCGATAGCTTTTATTGTCAGAAAGGTAGGCAGAATGACAGTGACAAACTAGGCTGCTAGTACCTCCAGCGAGAGATTTTCGGGTATAATGAGTATACCACATTTTGCATTTTGTACTGTAATGTATGACCACTGTATGTACATATTATTTTTGGTTTTGAGCAGTTGTAAATTCAAATTGTACCATGAAGTTGTAAAATAATTATGAGTTATTTTGACTTGTAAAAATTGTATTATATTTCCTTTATCTCAGTCTTTGAAAAATCACTGCAGATTTGAGTTAAGAAATATGTTGTGTTGAGAAAAACGTTTGAGTTGTGATTTGGAAATATATTGAAGTGCTTTTTACAGGTTTTCTGAAGAACTATTTTATCCAAAATACAGATGGCACTCTGCCAAAATTTTTACAGAAATTCCAAATAATTCAAATATGTTAGTTCTATCACTTCAGTTCAAAAAGGTTTTTAACACCTGTAAATAGTGCTCACCACTGTAAAAGAAGTAAGAAAAGTTTTTAAAATCCCTTATAGTGTATTTAATGGGTTATCAGTAGACAGAGTTGGTAATTCATTAGGTATACTACGGGATCATGTTATGCCTTACAGAGGGGTAGGGTGTGACAATTTTGATAAAACTTTCTTCATGAAAGTTGTTCCTTTATGTGTCTTCTTTAATTCCCTTTTTGAATCACTCCATTTAGAGTTTTGTAGCTCAAGTTATGGCCTAAATACCATAACTGGCCGGATTGGTCTTGTCTAGAAATTCTGGATAGAATTTGGTTCTGTCAAATTTAGTATCCTAACTTGGGCTAGAAATTTCAATTGGTTAGGTTCAAAATTTAAGTTTGTGTCCTTCATAAAATTTGTTCTAAATTGTCTAAGCTTTCCATTGATATAAATTTCAGGTGAATTGGACACTTCTACAGTGAGTTATGACCAAATGAACAAACACTATTCATTTGGTCACTTTTACCAGGTCCAGAATTGGTTACCCAGATTTGGCTAATTTTTAGGTCATCCTAAGTTTGTTTTCTAGGCAAGGTTTCTTCATCAAAGTTGTGCCATTATGTGTCTAGTTTTATGTCCAATTGGCCTTCCATCAATTGAACCTACACAACTCAAGTTACAGCTGCCCAAACTTGCTGGACTCACATCCAGCCCTGTAGGTCCTATGAGGCAGCATACCCAACCTCAAATTTAAAGCCACAATTCAGTTCAATTCCTCATCAAACACAGCCAAATGGTCACTAATTAACTATTAGGACTTCCATTCACCAACACATGAGCAAAACCCTAACTTCATGCCTCAAACCCTAATTTTTAAATGTTCATTCATACACATACATCAATTAAACATACTAATTCATTATCACTCTACATATACACTTCAAACACCACCTCTAATCCACTTTAATCCATTAAAATAATCAAAACTACTTCCCCCCATAAAGCTGCCAAAATTTGTAGAGAGCCCAAACATGCACATATTTATTCAATTTTCTCAATTTCCTAGCATAAATAATGTTACTAGCACAAAATCTAAAGAAAAAGAGAAGAAATAGGCACTAACCTTAACTTAAGCTATCCCAAACTTGTTAAATCTTCTTAATTTCCCCTTCAAATTGCTGCCTAGAGGTAATCTAAGGTTTGAGGAGAAGTTTTAATGAAGAAAGGTTAGGGTTTTAGAGTGGAAGTGAAGGAGAGAGAAAGCTCTTGTTGAGCAAAAATGGTGGAGAGTGTGAAAGTAGAGGAACGGCTGGGTTATGAGAGGAAGGAGTTGAAATTCCTTTTTATTTTCAGCCCATTTAACTATTTTTAGATTGGTTTAATAATGCTTAATTTAATTTGATTGGTGGAGGCTTTTTTTAAATAACCTCATAATGATGTCATAATCCCATTTAACTCATTTTATTTCCTTTTCTTTTCTACTCATTTTTAATTTAATTTTTAGTCATATTTATTCATATTTTTTTCATATAATTCACTTACATAAGTGGACAAGTCGGTTAAAAATAATCTCTGAAGACGAAATGACCAAAATGCTCTCCGTTTGGCTTAACAGACTAAAATTGTCTGTACCGATTTAAAAATTTTTCTAAGAGTTTTCTTGGCATTCTAATGCCATCAAAACCTCAATGACTCTTCTCTGGAGTCCCAAAAATTATTTCATGAATTTTTCCCTAGGTTTAGGGCTTCTAGCTATGAAGACAGCAAGTTCTCATCAAGGTCACCCATCGCTAGGGCACTGGCTCATTTAACTTGGTTGTATTTTATTTCTAAAATTTTTCCTTAATTTTTCTTATCATTATTTGAGTTATTTATGACTCTTCATTCTAGTTTACATATAGTTCCAGACATTTCGACTATCCGGACCGAGATTGATCAACGGAACAGTAGAATGCACGGATTAGCTAAAGTGAGGTGTTACAATTTGATGCATTGAGAGAGGCAAAATTATTTACTAACATTGATAAGTGCACTTTTTGCATGGACAAGGTAATCTTTCTTGGTTATAAGGTTAGTTCTAGAGGAATAAGGGTTGATGAGGAAAAGATAAAGGCAATTAAAGACTGGCCTATTCCTCAGAATGTAAGAGAGGTAAGAAGATTTCATAATCTAGCAAGCTTTTATAGAAGGTTTGTTAGAGATTTTAGTACTATTGCCACACCCTTAACCGAAATAATGAAGAAAGATGTAAGTTTTAAATAGGGTAAAGAACAAGAAAATTCATTTAATGCACTTAAAGAAAAACTTTATTCTGCACCTTTGTTGCTATTACTTGATTTTAATAAAATTTTTGAGATTAAATGTGATGTTTCTGGGAAAGGTATTGGCGCTGTTTTGATGTAGGATAAGAGACCAGTTGCATATTTTAGTGAGAAATTGCATGGGGCACAGCTGAATTACTCGACCTATGACAAAGAATTATATAACTAGGCGCGTGCTTTGGAAACATGGCAACACTACTTGCTGCCTAAAGAGTTTGTCATCCACATTGATCATGATTCATTGAGACATCTAAAGGGTCAAAGTAGGCTGAATAAAAGGCATGCTAAATAGGTCAAATTTATTAAATCATTCCCCTATGTGATTTAATAGAAGAAAGGTAAGGAAAATGTGGTTGTTAATGCACTATCTCGAAGGTATGATCTAATCTCTACACTTAGTTCTAAGTTGTTGGGTTTTAAACATATCAAAGATTTATATGTTAATAATCATGATTTTTCTAATGTTTTCTATGCATGTGAGCATTCAGCCTTTAAGGATTTTTATATACATGATGGGTTCTTTTTAAGAAATGTAAACTATGTATACCCATTAGTTCTATTAGAGAATTATTGGTTTGAGATGCTCATAATGGGGGATTAATGGGACACTTTGGCATAGATAAGACCTTAAGCATGTTGCATGAATACTTTTTTCTGGCCTAATATGAGAAAAGATGTTGCAAAGGTTTGTGCACGTTGCATTTCTTGTACTCAAGCTAAATCGAAAGTATAACCACATGGGTTATACACACCACTTCCTGTTCCCACACATCTATGGGTTGATTTGAGTATGGACTTTGTATTAGGGCTGCCTAGAACAAAAAAGGATTGTGATGTTATACATGTAGTAGTAGATAGGTTTTCTAAGATGGCACACTTTAATATATGCCATAAGACTGATGATGTTACTAATATTACCAATTGGTTCTTTGTTCATGTGGTTAAATTGCATGGCATACCTAACAGTATTGTTAGTGATAGGGATGTCACATTTTTAAGTCACTTATAGCGTGTTTTAAGGGCTAAATTGGGTACTAAGCTGCTTTTCTCTACAACTTTTCACCCTCAAATGGATGGGCAAACTGAAGTGGTAAATCAAACTTTAGGAACTTTATTAAGGACAATGGTGAGAAGTAATATTCGGTCATAAGAGGAATGTAATACCCCCATACTAAGTAATCTATACATTCTACTGTTCCAGTGACTAATGTCTATCCGAACAATCAGGATGTCTAGAACTATATCTATATCATCTAGAAAAGCCACAAATAAAAATTAATAGAAATCACATAAAGGTGAAATAAAAATAAGAAAAACAAAGCATAATCGGTTAAATGAGCCGAGGTCCCGGCGTTGGGTGACCGAACCGGGAAGCGACTGCTAGCTTAGTTGCAATCATAAATTCGTGTGGGACCCTAGGACACCCCAGGCTAGGGATAATTGTGAAACTAATGGTAATAGGAAAACCATAGAAAGGAGAAGGAAATAAGTCTAAATAAATGAATTAGAATTTAAAAGTAACCAAGCACTGTTAGAAAAATTAATCAGAACCGATAAGGGGCATTTTGGTTAATTCACCCCTAGAGGTGATTTTTGACCTACATGTCCATTAAAATGTGTAAAATTAAAATATTGAAAAATTGATTAAAAGTGAAGAGGTATCGTGGAAGAAGAGAAAAAAGAAAAGAAAAATTCAATTTTTAGAGTGATTATGACATCATAATGATGCAAGCATGACATAATTAAATTTATAATTTTAAATTATATAAATTAGAGATATTACAACATAAAAAAAGGACAAAACTAAAAAAGAAAAATTCACCATCTTCCTCCCCATTTTAGTCGTCCCTCATTCTCTCACAATTTCTCTCAAAAATGCTTCATTAATGCATTATTTTGAGCTCTTAAAACCCTAATTCATCCCATAAATTCCTTATAAAAATTATTCAAATTAAACTCCAAAAAGAAGATTGGGAAAAAGAAACTTGAAGAAATTGAAGAGAATTAGAGTTTGCAAAGGTACACTTAGAGGTAAGTTGCTTCCCTCACTTACATAAGTATGTAAGCATGAAATTAAGCTTAGATGTGGGAATTTAACTTAAGGAAACATAAAAAAATTATGCACGTATGAAGGAACAAAAATTCATCCAACATGGGTATGCTAAGGTTTGATGTTGCTTATTTGAATTGAACATGAGTTTGAGCTTGTTTGGAGTAGTAGACATGATTGAAATGTTGAGAATTACATGAATTGTGAAATTTGGGAGAACTAGTTATGGTGGCTAGGGTTTTGGAAGAAATTGGGGGTTTTTGAGAATTATTGAGCAATTGATATTTGTGGTGCTTAATTTGTAATGCCCTTACCGTAGGTAATCCGTACATTCTACTGTTCCGACAAATAATATTTGTTCGGACAGCCAAAATGTCTGGAACTACACTTAAACTATAGCGAGGAGAAATAAATTGATAGAATAAATGTTAAGAAAATATAAGAAAAATTTAGAGACAATAAAATAAAATTTAAGAGGATTTATTAATTGGTAAAACTAACGAGCACCACGAAGGGCATTTTGGTCATTTTACCCCCAAAGGTGAATTTTGACCTAAATGTCGAATTAAAATTTGAGAGAATAAAATAATTAACATAAATTAAAATTCATGAAATGAATTAGGAAAATGAGAAAAGAAAAGAAAGAAGAAAAGAAAAGAAAAGACAATAAAATAAAATAAAATAGGCTTATGACATTAAAAAGAAATTAAGTACAACAAATATATATATACACATGGCATAAGAGACAAAACCTACCAACCCAAAGTTTTCTTCTTGCTCTTCTCTCTCCCTTGGCAAGCACCATGGATGCTCTCTCTCCCATCATTTTTGTCAAGCTTTGAGCTTGAATTTCTCTTTACTCACTCACCAAAACCCATAGTCCCCTTCATTAAAAATTAAACCCACACCAAAAGGAAGCTATTGGTAGCCATAAAAAGAGGGAAACTTGAAGTTTTGGGAAGTTACAAGTTGGGTCACAAGATGTAAGTGCAAGATACCACTCCCTCTCTTCTTTAAATCTTGTAAGAATGATGAGATGAGTGAGTACCATATGAAAATGAAAACAAATGATAGGAAATTGAAGAACCCTAATTTTGGTAGCCATGGAACTTCTTGGGACTTGATGCTTTTAAATGATGAAAATTGGTTCCATGAGGATGTTTGATAAGTTGATATGATTAGGAGTTTGAATGTGTTGTGCTGGTATAAATTTGATAATTGAAATTTGGGTTTGTGTACATGAATTGGGGATTTTGTTTTTGCTTGAGATTGACCTAATTGAGATGAGATTGTTGCTTATAGAAGTGTTATGTATGCCAATTGAAGTAAGGAAGTTAGAGGAAATTGAAAAATTGGGAGCGCTTTTTTTGCAGGTTTGGGACTCACTGAGTCCAGCTTGAGTTTTGATCCATAACTAAATTTGTGTTGCTCCAATTGGTATGAAGCCAATTGGAGGTGAAACTAAACCCAAAACACTCCATTTTCCATGAAGAAAACATGCCCAAATTCTGTCCAAAACTTGATCTAAACACTGTCCCAATCCGGATAACCCTGCACAAAACCCAGAAAATGACCAAATGAACAGTATGTATTCATTTGGTCATAACTCCCTCCATACTGGTCCAAATGACTTGAATTTTATACCATTAGAAAGATTAAACATAGAGATACAATTTTCGTGAAGACCATAGAACCAAAAAATGCCTCAAACCAAACCAAATTGCTGGCCTAATTTGGGCCATAAAACTATCCAGAACTAGGTTGTCCAGAAACTGCTGGACATAAACTTACTCGACCAGTTTTGGCAAAATGGCCTTAACTTGGTCTAAAAGAATTCAAATGATATGAAACTAGTGGTAAAATTTCCACAAGACACAAATCTACAAAATTGGTATTTTGACCAAAACCCAGAAATTAAGAGAACTAGGTTAAATTGTTAGAAAATTTCAATAAATCAAAACCTGAAATCTGACCAAACTTCATTTGACCCCAGAATAGTCTTTTAGTCATATCTTCCACTCAAAAAATCCAATTGGGATGAACCATACGTTTCTAGAAACTTAAGAAACAGGGATCCAACTTTGTTTTAGAAACCTTTCTGAAATTATGAATGTAAGGACCTCAAACGTTGACCTGCAGTCACTGACCTAAATTGAAATCCTATTGGCATAGGGTATATGAGTCTAGGTCAGTAAGTTGGCCATAAATAATTCCAAAAAACTTGAAAAATTGTGATACAAATTTCTCAATGATCATAATACATAGGACAACAATTGCTATGAAGATCACCATGCCTAAAAGTGACTGCAACATGTTCCATTAATTAGGCAAGCTCTAAGTCCAAAAGCTGCCTAGTTAAGCAGCCAGAATCTGGAAATGAATCAGTTATGATTATCCAACCATAACTTGAGTTCTAAAAATCAAATTGACATGATTCAAAAGGGAAAATAAAGATAAGACATAGAGGAACAACTTCCATGAAGGAAATGTAGCCAAACAGTGGCTACAAACTGATCAAATGGATAGGTAAATGTAAGATACAAAAACTGAACCTAAAGAAAGGTTCATGAGATAAATTATCTTATGGTAGGAATTTAACCCTAACAAGCCATTAAACACTAAACCACATGAAAGGGGTACTTGAGACCTATTTTCCCACTATAAAGTAATATGAACATTTCAAATAAATTAAGTAATAATGTGTAATTGCCGATAGTATACCTAGACTTATTTATTTAATTTGGATCAATTGGTATACCAATTAGGGACTACAGATAGCAGTACTGCCCATAAGAATAATGTCACACCCTATTCCCCCCTAAGATTTAACATGATCCCATAGTACACCTAATGAATTACCGTACTTCACCTACCGATAACCCATTAGATATACTACAAGGGATTTTAAAACAATTTTCGTAAAATTTAAATCATCGATTAAAATCTGGTGTTATAAATTTTTTTTTCAAAATTTTGGCAAGGTGCCGGCTGTGTTTTGATAAAACAGTTCTTCAAACCTGAAAAGGAAAACACTCCCAATATGTTTTCTCAAATACAACTCCAATAACTTCATTTCAACTCACAATTCAAATCTCAATAATCAAATCAATTCATTTTCAAACCAATCTCATCATAAAGAACATTTCATTGATTACAAGACTCAACATTTATATCACAATAATTTACATTTAATTACATACCAAAATATTTTACAAGAGTTTTTATACAACTGCTCAAATAATTTACATACATATTATTATATGCATACATCAAAACCTATGTACATGGGTATACCTATGATATACCTGGAGCTGATCTGAATGTGTCTTCAAAGAAGCTTACTCAATTGCTCTATGCTCTTTTCACCTGCGACAGCATACAATGCTATAGTTGAGTGGTGAACTCAGTGGTGCAAAACTATAATTTAAAACATAGTACAATATACATTGACAAAATTTATAGTAAATAATTTGGAAATCTAAATACTTATCAAATTCCAAAACTCAAAATATTCATTGCCAATAATATAAATCATTTGTATAAAATGACTTTGATCATGAAATTCAATTTATCAAATCATAACTAACCATTTAAGGTAATTCCAACAATTTATTGGAAATAAAGATTAATTCCAATAAAATCAATTATACATAAATCCCATTTGAAATCGAAATTCTTTACTATTCAATAACCATTCTTTATCTCGAAAACCATTCTTTATCTCAAAAACCATCTCAAAAGCCATTCTTTATCTCAAAAGCCATTCTTTATCTCAAAAACTATTCTTTATCTCACTAACTATGCAAGACTAATCCGAAAGGGCCATCTTCGGAGTGATTCTAACTCCCTATGGTCAGGGAGGTCGAATCAGATTCTAACTCCCTATGGTCGGGTAGGTCGAATCATCGTGCACAGTACACATTACAATAATGAATCTTCCGAAAGGGCCATAACATAAAAACTTAGATCTAACCTCTAATAAGAGGAGAATCTAAGCCTGTGCACGTACCATGGTAATCAAAACACAACTAACTTCATTGTCTTCTCAACAAATGAGAGAGACGGGTAATAACCTAGTTAAGCATCTATAGTGAGATATAAAATAATATCACAATCCTTTTAGAGAGCATAAATCACAATACAATTCGATTCAAAGTCAATTTCAATATCTAATAATTTTTATGCTCATCATAATTCAAATCATAAATTTGCATTTTTCCATGCAAATTGCCCATTACAATTCAAAACATTTTCTATCACAATTTTCCAAAACATAATTTATTCAATTCGCAACAATGCTTAACACTTGTGGAAATACCATTTCACAAAGCTAAATTCATACATACTATAATAATTTCAATAATCATTGAATTAAATCTAATGCTTGTTAAACATAATACATAAGAAAAATATGTCATTTAATCATATGAAATATTCAAAACAAAATTAGTTAAAAACTAGTTGTGCACAAACCTTATTTAAGTCGCTTCTAGGCCTTGATTCAATGTTCTTTATGCTTCTCAATATCTTTATCAACTGAAACACACAATTTAAAGTGTTTCAGTACTCAATGAATTTGTTTCCAACCATAAAATCCAGTATCTAAATTTTCTTGGTACTATTCCCTTCAATTCATTTCATTAGTCAACTTATAATGTTGACCCTTGATGCACTCTAAGTGAGTCAATTCCAATGTTAACAATATGTCACATTTTATAGCCCTTTAGTGTTGGTATATGTTACCAAATTCATTTTCAAGTATATTGCATTTTATTGCAATTTACTGGATTTCGGTATACTATTTTGACCTAGTCGGATGACCTAGTTTCCTCGGTTTTCAGGTTTTGGTCCAAACTACAAACTTGTAGGTCTATATCTTATTGCACGCGGGGCAAAATTTCAAGTCATTCTGAGTTCTGTAGACCAAGATATGGTCAACTTACCAATGCTGGATAGAATGCACTAAAATGGTAGGCTTAGGTCATTTTTAGGTCACTTTTGATTCAGCCAATTTTGGTACCTGAACTTGTGCAAGCTATTTGGCCTGGTTCTGGTCATTTTTGGGCTTTAGTGTCTTCATAAGAATTGTATATATATGTCTAAACTATTCATGGTAAAAATTTCAGGTCATTTAGACCTGTTTTGAGTAAGTTATGGTCAAAACACTAACTGCTGCCCAAATGGTCAATTTTCAGGCTTTCAAGTCACTAATCCGGATTTGGTCATTTTTCAAGTCACCTTCTAGGCAGAATTTAGGTAAGCTTCCTTCATGAAAGTTGACACTTTTTGTGCCTAGGTTCACCTCCAATTGGTGTCATACCAATTGAAGTCATACAATTCCATTTATAACCTAAAATGTATACTGTTTTTACTAACCATACTTTGCATTGAAAATTGGCACTTCTAATGAACACCATTCACATTTCATTTTGGTCAATTGTCCAACCACAACTCAATTTGTCAATTTTTCCAACAACAACTCAGTTTAATGAAATGAAATGTCCAACAATACTCAATTCAGTTAAACATCCAGCGGCTATTCTATTTAAGTAAACATCCATTACACTCAATTCAATGAAATCAATATCCAACTCTTATACAAACCTTCAAACCCTAATCCATTGATCAAAACCACTAATGTACATTCCATTAACTCATAATCAACATTAATAGACATGAAATTGAAGCTCTCTTACATACATCAAAACTGCCCAATTGTTCATATGTTTCAAATTGCCATATTCAATTCACAACCTCACTTCAAATACCTAATTCAAGCATACACATAACATTAAATTACCAATACATGTAATTGGCGTAATTAACTTCATTACCCATCAATCTAGTGTAAGAAAAGCTCAAAATCTTTGACTCTCATGGCTGCCAAAAATAGACAGTCCCATAACTCAACCATTTCTTCAAATTTCTTCCATAAATCAACTCACCACACACCAACATAAACTTTAACAAAGAAATAAAGAAAAATGGGACATGTACCTCAAATGGAACTTGTCAAACCTCTAAAAATCTCTCCCTTTTTGCTCCCAAAATGTTGCCCAAGATGTGTACTTCAACTTTAATGAAGGAACTTTAACAAATGGAAGCTTGGATCATGGTGAGAGAGAGCTCAAAGGTGGATGTTAATGGTGGATTTTGAGAAGAAATTTCATTCGGCCAAATGAACTTATTTTGAGGAAGAAGAAGATTCATGAAGTGTTAGTGGAAAAATCTGTCTTTATATAGTTTATATAATCCCACTTAGTGCTCCACTCATCCTAATTAAACATTATAATAACTAAGGTTTCCATTAATTGCAATTATGGCCTTAAATTCCCTTAAATTACATTTTATCTTTAATTTCATTTTTCATTAAATTTTCAAAATGTAATACCACATATTTTCATTGACATTTAGGTCAAAAGTCAACTCTAGGTGTCAATTGACCAAAATGCCCCTCCTCGGGTTGTACTCCCGATTTTTTGGTAACACCTATTTTTATTGGTTTCTCGATTTCTCTTTTCTCTTTGTACTAATTTTTTTTTTGACATTTTTAATGTCATTTATACTTCAATAGATGTTTATTTAAGTCTTAAAAATATTTCCTAGGGTTTCCCGCTGTCCAAGGCTAGTCAACGGTCCTCGCCGCAACTTCCCAGTGTGGTTACCCATCACTACGGGTTTGGCTCGTTTAACTTAGTCACATTTCATTTCTCTTATTTTTCCTTTGTTTTCTTGTATTTTTCTCAATTGTATTTCATCATTTCATGTCTTCTCACTAACATTTAAGTATAGTTCCAGGCATTCTAGCTGTCCGGACAGACACTGGTCACCGGAACAGTAGAACGCACTACCGAACATAGGGGTGTTACAAATAATCATTAACAAATAAAATCTATCTGACATGATTGTTCTACAGGCCTTATGCCAGCCGTTGGCCATTGTGCCTAATATTATATCTGGCTTAAATGCCTGCCCGCAGGCTTCATTCCTAACATGACTGACATATACTGGATAGACATATGGTTGTCTAATTAGTATACTCCTGTGTATCCAATTTTTATAATCTGTTATAGGTTTCTTAGGCACTGATAATGATTAATTAAGACTTAATATACAATAAGTAAACAGAAAATATCTCGATAATTTCAATTATTTCCAAAGTGCAATGAAAATGAAAAAGACCTAGAAAATTATGAATTGCCATATAGAATTATTATTTCAATTGTTTAGTTATTGTTATTATAAATTATGCACCACTAAGCATTATGATTAGCACATTGGTTTTCCATCGATAGGTACTGGAGCCCAGTCCCAGTAGCCACAGCAGCAGCAGCAGCAGTAGTGCTCATACAGAGGCCGATCATATTTGCTAGTGTCTACTAGTCATCTCAATAGTTGTAATTTTGTTGGTAGGGCCCATGTATGTCTAGATTTTGTTCTTTTCTTCATTGTACATAAACACATGATGCATTTTATTTTGGATTGTAATTAAACTTTAAGATTGTAAGTAAACTTATAAATTATTATCTATGAATTTTTATATGAATGCAATAGATGATACCCTTTTGAGATCTCATAAATAATTGTGAATGATATGATATAATAGAATATGATATGGAAATGTGTGAAATGAATATGAACATGTTAACAGGTGATTAGTGGAACCCATCAGATGCTAACAAAACAAAGGAAGCTCTATCCGGGTCTCCATAGAAACAAGTTATACAAAAAAAAAAAAAAAAAAAATTAAATTCTACACATGGATTACCTGTTTTAAATGATATTAAAATTTTACAATGGACATGATAAGACAAGATAAGGTGCTCCTGCACCGAATGTGGCACTTCTTGCTCGGCTATACAGTAGAAAGGTAAGGGGCATCACATGTAGTGGTGTCAGAGCAGAGGCTTAGGCAGTCCTAGACTTAGATAGATAGAAATAGATAGAGTGCATCACATGCATGGGCCTTTAAATAGAGTCGAGGTAACACTAATGCAGATATGTTCTTTGTCTATTTTATAAGATCGATGGCATCTGATCCTTCAGAGCACGAACCTCCAGGACCGATAGAGGAGGAGGTAAAGAGTCATGCACCTGCAACTGTTCCTAGTAGGGAGCGAAGCAGTAGAGCCGAGTCATCCCATGGTACTACAGGGAGAGCACAGCAAGCCTTCCTGGAATAGATAACTCAGCTACTCATCAGGTCACTGGAGCTATACCTCAGCCACAGCCACCTCTACCTCCACAGCCACAACCACAGCCACAGCCATCACCACCTATACAGCCACCATCGCCCCCCCACAGTCGCAACTTGTACACAGATCCCCATTAGAGAGACTGCGAGGTATAGGGCAGTTGACTTCAGGGGTAAGAAGGAGGATGATCCAACCATAGCAGAGTATTGGCTAGAGAGGACAGAGAGGGTATTACAGCAGTTGCACTGCACCCCAGAGTAGCAGTTGGAGTGTGCCCTGTCACTATTATAGGAGGATACTTATAGATGGTGGGTGACAGTATCGAGAGTGGTACAGCCTACACAGATTACTTGGGAGTTCTTTCTGGCTAAATTTAGAAAGAAATACATCAGCCATGTATACTTGGAGGCCAGAAGGAGAGAATTCCTAACACTGAAATAGAGGCAGCTTACAGTCTCCGAATATGAGTGAGAATTCGTGAGACTTAGCGGATATGCATTGGAGTTGATGCCCACAAAAACTGATAAATGCAGAAGGTTTGAGGATGGACTGAATGACAACATCAGGTTGATAGTCACATCTCACCACTTCACAGACTTCTCCCAGTTGGTAGCATCAGCCCTTAATGTGGAGGGAGTCAGAAATGAAGAGCAGTCCAAAAAGGACATACAACGTAAGAGGGGTTCTAGATCTGGTCAATTTAGTTCAGCAGACACGGGTAGTAAGAGGCCCAAGGAGTCTCAGGGTCAGACTCAAGGTCGAGGTAAGAAGTAGAAATCCCAATTTGCCCCAAAGAGAGGAGGAGGACAGTCTGGTGCATCAGTGGGTAGTTCTCTAGGTACGACTACACGAGGATCAGCCCCACCACTAGCTTGTACACATTGTGGCAAACCCCACAGAGGAGAGTGCTGATTGTTGACTGGTGGATATTTCAGATGTGGGTCTACAGATCACTTCCTGAAGGATTGTCCACAGAGGAATGCTAGTGTTCCCATTGTTCCACCCCAGATAGAGAGACCTACCCCAGCAGCACAGAGGGATAGAAGACCTGTAAGGCCTGATACAGTTGGTACATCATAGAGGCCTACTGCAGAGACAGTTCAGAGGCAGGAGACTAGAGTAGCACCCCGTGCCTATGTTATGAGAGATCGAGATGAGCTAGAGACAGTTGATGTCATAAGGGGTACTTTCTCACTTTATGATATCTGTATGTGCATTAATTGATCCTGGTTCCACACATTCTTATGTGTATATTGCACCACCTGTTGGTAGAGGGATACAAGTAGAGGAGTTAGAGGAGGACATATAAGTTACAAACCCTTTAGGCCATAGTGTCATGGTGAAAAAGTTCTACAAGGGTTGTCCTCTAAGGATACAGGGTTATGAGTTTCCAGCTGACTTTATTCAGCTATCATTCCATGAGTTCGATGTGATGTTGGGAATGGATTGGTTATCACATCATCAGGCGATGGTAGATTGTCGACTAAAGAGGATGTCACTATAAACAGCAGAAGGGGATGAGATTACAATTGTGGGTGAAGGAACGGGTCGTCTTTCTACTATCATATCAGTTACAGCAGCCAGAAGAATGATAAGAAAAGGCTGTAAGGCTCTCTTAGCACATGTGGTTGACACTAGGAAGACTAGCCCAAGCATACAGGAGATCCCCATAGTATGTGAATTTCTAGATGTGTTTCCAAAAGAGTTGATGGGTTTGCCACCTGATAGAGAAGTGGAGTTTGCTATAGAGGTTATACCGGGTACTGCACCGATTTCCATTGCTCCATATAGGATGGCACCTACTGAACTGAGAGAGTTGAAAGTTCAGTTACATGAGCTACTAGACAAGGGCTTCATACGCCCTAGTGTATCGCCCTGGGGAGCACCGATGCTATTTCAAAAGAAGAAGGACGGTACACTAAGGCTTTGTATAGACTATTGGCAACTGAATAAGGTGACTGCGAAAAACAAATACCCTTTACCTCGGGTAGATGATCTATTTGATCAGTTGAGGGGAGCTAGAGTATTATCTAAGATAGATCTCAGATCAAGCTATCACCAGTTGAGAGTGAAGGAGATAGATATTCCTAAGACTACTTTCAGGACTTGGTATGGGCACTATAAATTTCTAGTGATGCCATTTGGACTGACGAATGCACCAGCAGCTTTCATGGACCTAATGAACCGTATCTTTCATCCTTACTTGGATCGGTTCATTGTGGTCTTTATAGATGATATCTTGGTGTATTCTAAGAACCAGGAGAAGCATGATGAACACTTGAGAGTAGTACTACAGACACTGCAGGAAAAGCAGTTGTATGCCAAGTTGTCCAAGTGTGACTTCTAGTTGGATAAGATATCCTTCCTTGGACACATTGTATCAGCAGATGGAATGAAGGTAGATCCCAAGAAGATTAAAATAATAGTTGAATGGAAGCCTCCCAAAAATGTAATAGAGGTCAGAAGCTTTTTGGGTTTAGCTGGATACTACAAGAGATTTGTGAAGGGATTCTCCCTTATAGCAGCCCCACTGACTAAGTTAGTATATAAGAATGCAAAGTTTGACTAGAATGATAAATGTCAAACCAATTTCAAGAAGCTGAAGGCTATGCTTACAGAAGCTCTAGTATTAACAAAGCCAGAGTCAGAGAAAGACTATGTGATCTACAGTGATGCCTCTCACAGTGGGCTTGGGTGTGTTCTGATGTAGGAAGGGAAAGTAGTTGCCTATGCTTCCCGACAGCTAAGGCCACATGAAAAGAACTACCCAATTCATGATCTGGAATTAGCGGCAATAATATTTTCATTGAAAATATGGAGGCATTACCTATATAGTGAGAAATGCTACATATATACGGATCGCAAGAGTCTGAAGTATTTGCCAACCTAGAAGGAACTCAATCTGAGACAGAGAAGATGAATTGAATTCCTTAAAGATTATGACAGTGTGATTGACTACCATCCTGGGAAGGCAAATGTAATAGCTGACGCACTGAGTAGGAAGTCTATGATGGCTTTGAGAGCACTGAATGCTCAGTTGTCTTTAGCACAGGGTGGGGTAATTTTGACTGAGTTGCTTGTAAGGCCAAGCTTGTTATAGTAAATACAAGAAGCACAGCTAAGGGATGAAAAGTTGCAAACTATTATTAGCATAACTTAATAGGGGAAGGAGACTGATTATGAGTTAAAAGGATATGGGTGCCTATATTATAAAGGTAGAATATGTGTACCAGGAGATGAAGAACTAAAGAAGAATATCTTAAAAGAGGTGCACAGTAGCTTCCATGCTATGCACCCAGGAAGTACCAAGATGTGCCAAGACCTCAAAACACATTATTGGTGGCCTAGAATGAAGAAAGAGATTGGTGATTTTGTGACCAGATGTTTGACATGCCAGTAAGTTAAGGCTGAGCATCAGGTTCCATCAGGGTTATTACAACCTATATCCATACCAGAGTGGAAATGGGACCTCATCACCATGGATTTTATCACTAGGCTACCATTGACACATAGGAAGCATGATATTATATGGGTGATTGTGGATAGATTGACCAAGTTAGCTCACTTCCTACTAGTTAGAGCCGACTACTCACTGGAGAGGTTAGCAGAGATTTTACATAGATGAGATAGTCCGGCTACATGGAGTGCCAACATCGATCATATCTGACTGAGACCCGAGATTTACTTCGAGGTTTTGGAAAAGGCTACAAGAGTCTTTAGGCACTCAACTACAATTCAGTACCGCTTTTCATCCACAGACGGATGGACAGTCATAAAGGGTGATTCAGGTAACCCTTAGAACTTAATGAATTACTGTAATTGTTAAAGGAATGATAACAATGACCTAACACTAATGATGTAAATGATATGGTATAATAGGTATTGGAGGATATGTTAAGAAGCTGCATCATTGATTTTGAAGGAAGTTGGGAGAAGTATTTTCCTTTGGTAGAGTTTGCTTATAACAACAGCTACCAAGCCAGCAAAAAAATGGCTCCATATGAAGCATTGTATGGGAGGAGATGTAGGACTCCCTTATGTTGGATAGAAATGGGGGAAGAGAAAGTAGTGGGCCCAGACTTTGTGAGGTAGACTGAGGAAAAAGTGAAACTCATCAGAGACAATTTAAAAGCCACCTCAGACAGACAGAAGTCATATACCGACTTAAGGAGAAAGGATATAGAGTATGAGGTTGGCGATAAGGTGTTTCTCAAGGCATCACCTTGGAAGAAAGTGTTAAGATTTGATAAGAAGGGTAAGTTAAGCCCTAGGTTTATTGGTCCATACGATGTCATTGAACGTGTGGGTCCAGTAGCCTACAGGCTAGCTTTACCCTCTGAGCTGGACATGATTCACAATGTATTCCATGTGTCGATGCTCAGGAGATACAGATCAGATCCTTCATATGTCATTTCAGTAGAGGAGATAATTGTACAACCTGATTTGACATATGAAGAAGATCCAATCAAAATATTGGCACAGGAAGTGAAAGAACTCAGAAGCAAGAGGATCCCACTAGTGAAAGTCTTGTGGAGGCACCACAACACAGAAGAAGCGACATGAGGAAGCAGTTCCCTCAGCTCTTAACATCAAGTAAATTTTGAGGATGAAATTTTTATTTAGAGGAGAAGAATTGTAACGCCCTCACCGTAGGAAGTCCATACATTCTATTGTTCCGACGACTATGTCTGTTCGGACAGCCAAAATGTCTGAAACTACACTTAAACTACAGTAAGGAGACATAAATTGATGGAATAAATGTTAAGAAAATATAGAAAAAAATTAGAAAAAATAAAATAAAATTTAAGAGAATTTATTAATTGGTACAAAAATATAATAATAACCTGACGAGCACCATGAAGGGCATTTTAGTCAATTCACCCCCAAAGTTGAATTTTGACCTATATGTTAAATTAAAATTTGAGAGAATAAAATAATTAACATAAATTAAAATTTATGAAATGAATTAGAAAAATGAGAAAAGAAAAGAAAAGAAAATAGGCTTATGACATTAAAAAGAAATTAAGTACAACAAATATATATATATATATATATATATATATATATATATATATATATATATATATATATATATATATAAGGCATAAGAGACAAAACCTACCAACCCAAAGTCTTCTTCTTCCTCTTCTCTCTCCCTTGGCCAACACCATGGATGCTCTCTCACCCATCATTTTTGTCAAGCTTTGAGCTTGAATTTCTCTTCACTCACTCACCAAAACCCATAGTCCCCTTCATTAAAAATTAAACCCACACCAAAAAGAAGCTATTGGTAGCCATAAGAAGAGGAAAACTTGAAGTTTTGGGAAGTTACAAGTTGGGTCACGAGAGGTAAGTGCAAGATACCACTCCCTCTCTTCTTTAAATCTTGTAAGAATGATGAGATGAGTGAGTATCACATGCAAATGAAAACAAATGATAAGAAATTGAAGAACCCTAATTTCGACAGCCATGGAACTTCTTGGGGCTTGATGCTTTTAAATGATGAAAATTGATTCCATGAGGATGTTTGATAAGTTGATATGATTAGGAGTTTGAATGTGTTGTGTTGGTATAAATTTGATAATTGAAATTAGGGTTTGTATACATGAATTGGGGATTTTGTTTTTGCTTGAGATTGACCTAATTAAGATGAGATTGTTGCTTATAGAAGTGCTATGTATGCCAATTGAAGTAAGGAAGTTGGAGGAAATTGAAAAATTGGGAGTGCTTTTTCTGCATGTTTGGGACTCACTGAGTCCAGTTTGAGTTTTGAGCCATAACTAAATTTGTGTTGCTCCAATTGGTATGAGGCCAATTGGAGGTGAAACTACACCTAAAAAACTCCATTTTCTGTAACATCCTGAACCTCCGAGTTATGAATAGTACCATTTTTGGTCCGTGACTAGTACTATTTAAAGACATCTTGAGAACCAAAAATAAATAGAAAATTAATTAAGATAGACCAATAAAAATTCAAGTGACTCAAAAATATAAGGATTCACCGGGTATATTGAAAAAGAGGGATTATGACCCGATAAGGGGCATTTTGGTCAATTCACTTTAAGAGTTGATTTTTTTTTACCAAAAGGTCAATTTAATTAAATAAAAATAAATTATTGAATTATGAAGAAATATTGAGGAAAATTTAGTGTAAATATAAAAAGAAAAGAAAGGAAATAAAATTGTAAGTTTTATGACATTTTTGACACAATTAAAATTTTTAATTGAAATAAACTAATTTTGGGATTAAATATATATAAAAGATAAGACAAATTAAAAAGTCATTTCTTCCCTTTCTTTCCCATTTAGTTACCACCCACTCTCTCTCCTTCTCTCTTTTTTTCTTTCTTCTTCTTCCTTCTTTCTCCATTGACACCCATTCTCAAAACTCAATTCCTTGCTTTTCCTCCGTGGGTTTTCGATCTAATTGGTAGAGAATATCAAATTAATCTTTGATTTAGAGATTAAAAGCAAGGAGAAACAAGAGATTATAAGAGGAACAAGATTTGGAAGAGATTAAAAGTGGGAAAAATCATCAAGTGAGGTAAGCTCTCTCTTTCATGCTTGATTTACCAAGTATGCTTTAAATCAAGTTTAGGTGTGATGAAATAACATGACAAATTGAAAGGAAACATGTATGGAAATCAAAACTAGGGTTTTGGCCAACTTAAGGAAAATTAGGGTTTCTTATGTATTTTAGTTAAATTAATGATAAATCTAAGTTAAATTGAAATAGTATGCATGATTGGGAGTAGTAAGATTTCATGGCATCGCATAAATTGAATTATGGAAAACTAAGGTTCATGGAAAAATTGGGTTTTGGTGCTACAGAGTGAAATTGGTGTGTGTAGTGTTAAATTATGATTATTTGAGGTTTATTTAGTTTGAATTGACATTGAGTTGATGAATGGAAGTAACAAAATGGTAGGATTAAGGAAAATTACAAACTTTGATGTTTAAAAATTGTGGGTTTTGTGTTAGGAAGTGCCATTAATGTGTCAATACTAAATTATAGTCATTTTGGGTGAATTAAATGTGAATTGAGGTTGGTTAGAGGGAACAATTGAAGAAATGAAAAATTGAACTTAGGGCAGAATTTTGCACACTGAATTTAGTGTGTTTGGAAGTCCATAACTTAAGCTACACAATTCCAATTAGTGTGAAACCAATTGGAAACGAAACTTAAGACATAGGGTTAGAATTTTTGTGAAGATACCGTACGCTGAAAATGACATTAAGCTACTCGAAATAAGCCTTGAAATGGGAGATAAAATTCTAGAACCTGCAGAATTTGACCATATGAATAATAAACTTTGCAAGGCCATAACTCTCTCTAGAAAACTCCGATTTAGGCGATTCTTGAATTGATGGAAACCTAAGACATAGTAGAACATTTCATATGCAGCACTTAAGGCCAAATTATGGATTTAACCCAATCAAATTGCTGAGCAAAATTGAATCGCAGAATCTACAAAAATCTGGAAATCTATAGATTTACCATATGAACAGTAAACTTTGCATGGCCATAACTCTCTCTAAAAAACTCCAATTTAGGCAATTCTTGAATCGATAGAAACCTAAGACATAGTAGAAAATTTCGTATCAAGAACATTAGACCAAATTATGGACTTAACTCGATCAAATTGCTGAACGAATTTGGATCGATAAATCTGCTAGAGCTGAATCTACAAGATGAACAGTGACTTGAATAGTAATAGTGTTTTAGTCATAACTTAAGCTACATAGCTCTGAATTAGGCGATTCAAAAAGGAAAATAAAGTTAAGACCTAAATGACCAATTTTCATGAAAAATAGCTCACCAAATTATGATCGAAACTAGGTAAAAATTGGGTTCAAAGATTAGGGCACCAAGCTGTCTCAAAACCAAAATATTCTAAAATTTTCAAAGCTAACTTGAGATGCATTAGACATGCATATAATGAGTTCTTGACAGCAATTGAGATTGGTATTGAGGTATTCTATTTGTGTATTTTCAATAGAAAAAGAAGTTGGAACGGACAAGGAGAAGTAGGTAACAAGGAAGGAGAATTATTGAAGGTTGGTGCACAACTAACCTTTTCTTCATTTTTAAACTTGTAAATTGCTTGGAATGTGTTAAATTGAATGATTTTGCTTTGAACAAGTTTACTTTGACTAAAATATGGTTTTTCTCTTGCATTTAAGAAATTTGGGTGTTGCCACCTTTATATAGATATTATGATGAATTTAAATGTGTTTATTGGTTTATAAATGTGATTGTTGAGTGAGAAATTTTTGGAAACTATTTTAAAACCACAGTTAGCATGACAGTCCCTTTCGAAACTTCCCAGTAATAATGGCTACTTGGGGTTGATAATTGATATTGATTATGTCTCCCATTAATAACGGTTAGTGGGGTAAGACTACATGAGTACTCATTAGCTAGCTAGCCCTTCCCTCATTAATAACGGTTAGTGAGGTTGAGATTTCTTTATCGTGGTGTACAACACGGTACTGATTGTGAAATTTTGTGTCATGGCCTAAACTGTGTGTTGATGTTGGTAACACTAATGCTTTGTGAATTGTGATTTATGAAGTGTGATTTCTCATTTGAAATGTTATTCCAATAAATGGCCTTTATGGACTTAGAAATGGCCTTTATGGACTTAGAACTATTGTGAAGTTTTCATGCTTAAGAAAAATGTGATTTATTATGCCTTGACAAGTTTTACTTTATTTTAAGTTTTAAAGTTACTAGTTGTGCACCACTGAGTGATATACTCAGCGATAGCTTCTTTATGCTGTTGCAAGTAAGGGAAAGGAGAAGGCTACCGAGTGAGAGACTTGAAAGTAGCATTTTGGTATTGTTTATGGGTATTTACGTTAGGTATACCCTTGTGATTCCTTTGGATGTATTTTGTACCTATATGTATGGATGTACGAAATTGAGCAGTTTGTATTTAAAAGCATTGCATTGCTATCACATTTTGAGTTTATAACTATTTTGTATTTTACTTTGAGACTTATGAAAATGTAACTTTTGCAATATTTTATCTATCATTATTTCCAATGAATGTTTACCTGGAATTTTAACTATTCTCATGCATTTTTCCGTAAAAGAATTGATAAGATAAAAAGCTATGATTTGTTTTAAAATCCTTTATAGCATAACTAATGGGTTATCGGTAGGTGGAGTTTGGTAATTCATTAGGTATGCTACGGGAACATGTCATGCCTTACCAGGGATAAGGTGTGACATGTTTTAGTGGTATCAGAGCTTTGGTTTTTATACAAGTTTTGAAATTGCATGTTTGAAAATTTTTTATAAGTACAACTGCTCTACTGTCATTAATTGATACATATAGTGCATTACATCATAAATATGGACTAATGGAGGGAAATCTCCTTATGTTGGTTGTCCACAGAGTAG
This sequence comes from Hevea brasiliensis, assembly GCF_030052815.1. NCBI lineage: Eukaryota > Viridiplantae > Streptophyta > Magnoliopsida > Malpighiales > Euphorbiaceae > Hevea > Hevea brasiliensis. The sequence goes on from NC_079505.1 coordinate 55,249,449, forward strand.
AATTCTTTGTGATTCAATATGGAAGAGGGGGATCACACAGTAGAGCAATCAATAACAGCTAAGGTACAGGGGGAGGCCCCAGCTCCTCAGAATGCCAGTGGGTCAGCTGCACTCGTCCCACCTATGCAGGTTCCTGCTCAGTTTGCTCAGCAGATGGCTGCACTATTTCAACAAATGGCTGGCAATATACTAGTTCACACTCCTGTGCAAGCACCTCCAGTGCAACCACCATCCCCAGCCAAACAATATGACAAGTTAATAAAGTATGGGGCAACAGAGTTCAAGGGTACAATGGACCCATTGGAAGCTGAGCAATGGTTAGAACGGATGGAGAGGGTCTTCAAGAAATTACACTGCATAGATGAGTTGAAGTTTGAATATTCAATTTCCCTACTGCATGGAGATGCATATGAGTGGTGGAAGACCATTCCCCACAGTTTGGTTGAGCAGCCAGTACTGACATGGGATGACTTTCTAAGGGAGTTTAGACAGAAGTATATTCCTGATACCTATGTGGATATGAAGCTACAGGAGTTTCTCAGTTTGAAGCAAGGGAACAAGACTGTAGCCGAGTATGAGAGAGATTTTTCTCGCCTCAGCCACTATGCTGGAAACCTACTCACTACCAGTAGAGACAGATGCAAACAGTTTGAGGCCAGTTTGAGGCCTAGTTTGAGATTGCAAGTGGTTGGGTTTTGACATGACAACTTCTCTGGGTTGATATCACAGGCCCTTGAATTGGAAAGGATAGAACTGGAAGGGGCATCTAAGAAGGTAACCACTGAAAAAGAGAAGAGTAGTAAGCCTACAAGTCAGAGTCCAAGTACCAATTCTGGTAAGAGAAAGAGCTTTGGGGGACTAAGTAACAGAGCATCTAGTAGGGGAAGATTCTCAGGGCAGAGGCCACCTAGATCTGGACAGCAGACATCTAGGGGTTCCTTTCTTTCTCGTACTTATGAAACCTATGGCAGGAATCATGAAGGAGTGTGTTATAAGGCCATAGGAGCCTGTTACAACTGTGGTGGAAGTGGGCATTTTGCTAAAGATTGCACTAGTGCTCGCAGGTCTAGGCCGCCTACCACCACTGAGGGATCTGTTCAAGTTTCTGCTTCTAGAGGACAACAGACAACTAGTAGAGGCAGAAGCAGGGGTAGAGGTAGCACTTCTAGTAGCCAAGGCACAGTGAGCCAACCAGAGCAGAGTGGTGCACCATGTGCCAGAGGGATGAAGCTGAGACATCAGATGTTATGGCTTGTACTTTCTCCATTTTTGATAGAGATGTATATGTGCTGTTTGACCCTGGTTCTACATATTCTTATGCTAGTGCTAGTATTGCATGCTCGTTGCTATTCCTTGTGTGAAATTGGATTATGATGTGCTAGTGACTAGTCCTTTAGAACAAGAGGTTAGGATGAATAAATTGTATAAGGATTGTCCTTTGGTGATCCAAGGATATACATTCCTTTCAGACTTAATTGACATGCCCTTCCGAGATTATGATATCATCTTGGGTATGGATTGGTTAGCTAGGCATCACGCCATGATCGACTGTAGACTAAAGACAGTCACTTTTGGTCTTCCCAAGTATGCAGACATAGCGATACACGAGGAGAGGCAGTTATTGCCATCCAATATCATTTCTGCTGCACTTACTAGAAAGATGATTAGAAAGGGATGTGAAGCTTATCTAGCTCATGTGATAGACACCCAGGTGGGGAGTTTAGATCTTAAAGATATTCCTACGGTATGGGATTTTTCGGATGTCTTTCCCAAAGAATTGTCGGGATTGCCTCCGGAAAGAGAGGTGCAGTTTGAAATTGAGACTATGCCTGGTGTGGAGCCAATCTCCATCATTCCTTATAGGATGGCACCTGCTAAGTTGAAAGAGTTGAAGGTGCAATTGCAGGAATTGTTAGATAAGGTGGGGAGCAACAGTTTTATTTGTGAAGAAGAAGGATGATACTCTCTGCCCATGCATAGACTACAGACAGTTGAATAAGGTGACCATAAAGAATAGATATCCTCTGCAACGGATCGATGATTTGTTTGATCAGTTGAAGGATACAACTGTATTCTCCAAAATTAACTTGAGATCGGGCTACTACCAATTGAGGGTGCAGGAGCAAAGTATTCTTTAAAGTGCCTTTAGGACTCGGTATGGTCACTATGAGTTCTTGGTAATGCCATTCGGGTTGACTAATGCTCCAGCTGCTTTTATGGCCCTGATGAACACTATCTTCAGGCCATATTTGGGCCAGTTTGTCGTGGTGTTCATTGATGATATTTTGGTGTACTCAAAGAATGCAAAGGAACACAACTAGCACTTGAGGATAGTATTGCAGACTTTAAAGGAGAAGCATTTGTATGTCAAACTGTCGAAATGTGAGTTTTGGCTAAAGGAGATTACACTTTTGGGGGCATATTGTATCTGCAGAAGGTATCCAGGTGGATCCTAGCAAAGTAGAACCCTTTCTTAATTGGAAGCCACCTAGAAATGTCACGAAAGTTCAGAGTTTCCTTGGTTTAGCTGGGTATTACTGAAGGTTTGTGAAGGGATTCTCCATGCTAGCATCTCCACTGACCAAGCTACTTAGGAAGGATGTAAAATTTCAGTGGACTGATCGGTGCCAAAAAAGTTTTGATGAGTTAAAGAGGCGTTTAACTGAAGCTCCAGTCTTAACCTTGCCCACTTTGGGTAAGGAGTATACCATATATAGTGATGCTTCTCATAATGGATTAGGCTGTGTGTTGATGTAAGATAGAAATGTCATTGCCTATGCATCACGCCAGCTTAAACCGCATGAGAGGAATTATCCAGAGTTGGAAAAGATTCACAATGTCTTCCATGTCTCCATGTTGAGGAGGTACAGATCAGACCCCTCTCACATTTTGCCAGTAGAGGAGATTGAAGTGAATCCAGACCTGACATATGATGAAGAGCCCATAAAGATCTTGGCATATGAGGTAAAATAGCTGAGGAACAAGCAAATCCCTCTAGTGAAAGTGCTATGGAACCATCATTCAGGCCAGGAGGCTACATGGGAGCATGAGGAGGACATGAGAAGGTAGCACCCACAGCTATTCAGAGAATGAAACCAGGAAAATTTCGAGAACGAATTTTATTTCTAAGGAGGGGAGAATTGTAACACCCCGAACCTCCAAGTTATGAATAGTACCATTTTTGGTCCGTGACTAGTACTATTTAAAGACACCTTGAGAACCAAAAATAAATAGAAAATTAATTGAGATAGACACAATAAAAATTCAAGTGACCCAAAAATATAAGGATTCACCAGGTATATTGAAAAAGATGGATTATGACCCGATAAAGGGCATTTTGGTCAGTTCACTTTAAGAGTTGATTTTTTTGACCAAAAGGTCAATTTAATTAAATAAAAATAAATTATTGAATTATGAAGAAATATTGAGGAAAATTTAGTGTAAATATAAAAAGAAAAGAAAGGAAATAAAATTGTAAGTTTTATGACATTTTTGACACAATTAAATTTTTAATTGAAATAAACTAATTTTGAGAATAAATATATATAAAAGATAAGACCAATTAAAAAGCTATTTCTTCTCTTTCTTTCCCATTTAGTTACCACCCACTCTCTCTCCTTCTCTCTTTCTTTCTTTCTTCTTCTTCCTTTTTTCTCCATTGACACCCATTCTCAAAACTCAATTCCTTGCTTTTCCTCCGTGGGTTTTCAATCTAATTGGTAGAGAACATCAAATTAATATTTGATTTAGAGATTAAAAGTAAGGGGAAATAAGAGATTATAAGAGGAACAAGATTTGGAAGAGATTGAAAGTGGGAAAAATCATCAAGTGAGGTAAGCTCTCTCTTTCATTCTTGATTTACCAAGTATGCTTTAAATCAAGTTTGGGTGTGATGAAATAACATGACAAATTGAAAGGAAACATGTATGGAAATTTAAATTAGGGTTTTGGCCAACTTAGGGAAAATTAGGGTTTTTTTATGTATTTTAGTTAAATTGATGATAAATCTAAGTTAAATTGAAGTAGTATGCATGATTGGGAGTAGTAAGATTTCATGGGATTGCATAAATTGAATTATGGAAAATTAGGGTTCATGGGAAAATTGGGTTTTGGTGCTAGAGAGTGAAATTGGTGTGTGTAGTGTTAAGTTATGATCATTTGAGGTTTATTTAGTTTGAATTGACATTGGGTTGATGAATGGAAGTAACAAAATGGTAGGATTAGGGAAAATTGCAAACTTTGATGTTTGAAAATTGTGGGTTTTGTGTTAGGAAGTGCCATTAATGTGTCAATGCTAAATTATAGTCATTTTGGGTGAATTAAATGCGAATTGAGGTTGGTTAGAGGGAACAATTGAAGAAATGAAAAATTGAACTTAGGGCAGAATTTTGGATGCTGAATTTAGTGTGTTTGGAAGCCCATAACTTAAGCTACACAGCTCCAATTGGTGTGAAATCAATTGAAAATGAAACTTAAGACATAGGGCTAGAATTTTCGTGAAGATACCCCGCCTCGAAAATGACCTTAAGCTACTCAAAATGAGCCTTGAAATGGGAGATAAAATTCTGGAATCTGTAGAATTTGACTATATGAACAGTAAACTTTGCATGGCCATAAAACTCTCTAGAAAACTCCGATTTAGGTGATTCTTGAACTAATGGAAATCTAAGACATAGTAGAACATTTCATATGAAGAACTTGAGCCAAATTATGGACTTAACCCAATCAAATTGCTGAGCAAAATTGAATCACTAAATCTGTAGAAATATAGAAATCTGTAGATTTACCATATGAATAGTAAATTTTGTATGGCCATAACTCTCTCTAGAAAACTCCAATTTAGGAGATTCTTGAACTGATGGAAACCTAAGACATAGTAGAACATTTCCTATGAAGAATATTAGGCCAAATTATGGACTTAACTTGATCAAATTGCTAAACAAAATTAGATCGATAAATCTACCAGAACTAAATCTACAGGATGAACAGTGATGTGAATAGTAATAGTGTTTTGGTCATAACTTGAGCTACATAGCTCCGAATTAGGCGATTCAAAAAGAAAAATAAAGTTAAGACCTAAATGAACAATTTTCATGAAAAATACCTCACCAAATTATGATCAAAACTAGGTAAAAATTGGGTTCAAAGATTTGGCCACCAAGCTGTCCCAAAACCAAAATATTCTAAAATTTTCAAAGCTAACTTGGAATGTATTAGACATGCATGTAATAAGTTCTTGGCAGTAATTGAGATTGGTATTGAGGTATTCTATTTGTGTATTTTCAGAAGAAAAAGAAGTTGGAACGGACAAGGAGAAATAGGTAACAAGGAAGGAGAATTATTGAAGGTTTGTGCACAACTAACCTTTTCTTCGTTTTTAAACTTGTAAATTGCTTGGAATGTGTTAAATTGAATGAGTTTGCTTTGAACAAGTTTACTTTGACTGAAATATGGTTTTTCTCTTACATTTAAGAAATTTGGGTGTTGCCACCTTTATATGGATATTATGATGAATTTAAATGTGTTTATTGGTTTATAAATGTGATTGTTGAGTGGGAAATTTTTTGAAACTGTTTTGAAACCACAGTTAGCATGACAGTCCCTTTTGAAACTCCCCAGTAGTAACGGCTACTTGGAGTTGATAATTGATATTGATTATGTCTCCCATTAATAATGGTTAGTGGGGTAAGACTATATGAGTACTCATTAGCTAGCTAGCCCTTCCCTCATTAATAACGGTTAGTGAGGTTGAGATTGCTTTGTTGTGGTGTATAACACGGCACTGATCGTGAAATTTTGTGTCATAGCCTAAACTGTGTGTTGATGTTGGAAACACTAATGCTTTGTGAATTGTGATTTATGAAGTGAGATTTCTCATTTGAAATGTTATTCCAATAAATGGCCTTTATGGACTTAGAACTATTGTGAAGTTTTCATACTTAAGAAAAATGTGATTTATTATGCCTTGACAA